>NC_061114.1:205801371-205855345 GCF_002878395.1 Capsicum annuum
GGTTTCACTCATTAGTTAATTTTATTTTTATTTTACCTTTATTTCTTCCCTTTTTATTCTTTATTGCACATTTAGGCTGGGTGTGGTCTCTTTATTATTTCTTTTTTACAATTTTCACAATTTATCTTTTCTTTTTCTACCACACCCAATCATACTTTCTTTTTCTCTTATTTTACCCTTCTTCATACTCACTATACATCATGTTTTCTATGATAGCCACCCTCAACTTAGGCAATTCGCCTGAGTTGAGGTTCATAATGTCCAAGGAGGACCAGGACCAAAACAGGTTCATTATAGAACAAATGGAAAGGTAAATAGGTGAAACAAGAAAAATAGGCTAAAAGTCTCAAAACAGTATCAAGGGATACAATTTTCACATGAAAGGTCATTTAGGCTAAAAGTGGACTGAAATCAAAAATGGCCTATGATCTTTTCCTAACCGACTATCTTTCAACCAAGGTAAGACTAACTAGGCAAGTTCTGGATTCAACACACAAAGGGAACTAGGTAGTATCTCACACATACATGGCACAGAGTCACTATTACCAACTACTACCTATCTGGTTCATGCAATTTCTTAGCAAGTGATTATCAGTCCCTAATCCTAATGCCATAACAAAATTCACAATAGTCGCATAAATATATCACACTATTCAAAAATAGACAGTTGGAGAGGTATTATCATTTATCATAAAAATCAAAAAAAATATGTCAACTATATTAGATACTGATTTTTCTCCTAGTTAACCACAAAACATCACGAAACAAAACACAATACACCTAAACATGTTGGCTCTACTAGGAACAAGATTTCAGGGAAAAGAGGCATGACAACATAAACCCTAAGAGGACATCAACACGTATAATTAGTCGTACCCCCAATATAAAATCATACATTATCCTTAATGCATCAAACCTCTATAAATTAAGAGAGTTAGGAACATACCTGTGGAACCATTGGTGTAGAGATAAAACATCAATCACAAAATACAGATACAAACAACAAAGTACCTTGGATTGTCTCCCAAGAAGCACCTAATTTCATGTCGTGGCATGACGGGGATTGTTTGGGTACTCATAGATCCCCTACTAGCTGATGGTTACCTTGATTACTCATACTTCATCAAGGTAGCCCAAGAGTTGGCCTTAAAATTTCTCTTTCCACTTTAAACTTATGAACTGCACCTCTAATTATTTTTTTGATTTCCTATTATGAGCATAGGGCAGAGATATAAAAATAAAGGACCTAAGAAATAGATGTGGCTTGCTGTACTTCTTGGCCCTTACATGAGGAATGTAGTTCTTTGATTCTAGCTCAGCAAATTCAAGAATATAGACATATGTTTCCTCCTCCTTGCACTTTTCTTTAGGCTCGGATATCTGAGTATCCAAACATAATGTGTAAAAATTCCTATAATGAGGTCCAATACGCCCCAACTTATGATTTGTAAGCTTCTTTACATCCCCACATAACTCTAGTATGCGCTTCTTAAGTATGACACTATCCACAAGAGTATGAGCAATTTATGATTCCTCCAATTTTAGCTCCTCAAGTATTCTTTTAAGAATTCTTTCAGTCTCACACCACCCATAACTAATTTGCTGGGTATTACACGTAATAACCTTTGCATCTAGCTCCAATGGTAAGTGGTAGATATCCAAACAAAACCTCTAAGCCTTTGAATACAACATTGATTTTCTTTTTCCAGGATCACCAAGGTGTTAATATGCTCTCATTAAGTTCCAATAATACATTTATCACGCTCCTACAGTAATGCATCATATCAAAAAGACAAGGATCAATAAATAAAGAGTCATCACCACTCCATATTTCCTCTGGCCAGGTCATCATCTCAAGAAGAGTAGGTCAACAAAACAAACAAAACATAAGAAAATAAAACCTAATAACTCCAACAACTTCAATCAAGGACTCCAATATCGTATTCCCCAATACCGGTACTAAAATTTTATAATTCCCAAAGTATACCTCCAATTGAAGAATGAAACGATCGTTGTCAAATATAGTAACCCAATTAGGTTGGGGTTGATCCCACAAGGAATAGGCCTAAAATCCTTCTCAAACTTATTCAAATTATGAGGTAGTATGGGAAAGCAAAAGGGGGATTTTCTAAAATAGAAAAAGGAAAAGAATAGGTTGATCTTGTTTGTAAACAATCTAAAATGAACACTAGGCATGAATTCCCCTGGCTTCTAAACTCAGAAGAATTAGCATGAATTGTCTGACCATTCCAATACCTTGCATGCAGATTCTGATAAGTTATGTATCATCAATAGTCTTTTGGATGAGCAGATGGATTTCATTCTTTACCTTTTGAGTCTTAGAATGTCTCCTTACCAACCCTAATCCTGGATCCCAGTTAACTATTACCTTTCACGTCTCTAGTTATTAGATGATTGTTAATGATCTTACTTAGATAATACCTAGTAGCATAGATCGATCGTTAATCTTCAAATTACTGTTATGATTTTTTTTTCCTAGTCACTACTTCTCTTTTGGAGTAAGCAATAATAATCTAGATAGGATATTAATGTTGGCCACCGCTAAGAAATCAATAAGAATGAAGAAAACCCAATACACACGCGAATCTTTATCTACAACAAATTGACACTTTCTCTACTTTGTTAAACCGCCAGGATTCCCACAACCCTAGATAAGGAAATTAGCCACTCATAGTTATGAGATCAATCATGGAATCCACAGACAAAATTACAAAATCAATCCCACAATAAGAAGATAAGAAATCCCAGAGTATTAAATTGAATAACTAACAAAGAATAACAAGATATTTGTGAACATGTCCCCAAAGGGACCTCCTTCTCAATCAATCAATTTATGAATGTGTTTTTCTGAATAATATCAATGAATAAACTAAACAAATCCTAAAAGAGTATTTATAGATTACTAGAAACCCTAGAATTCAAATCCTAACAAAAATAGTAAAACTTAATTACCCATATATGATAGGACTTAAAAACATCATAGGAGTGTAATTGGGATACATGGAAACCCTAGGCAATGATTTTAGAATGATCCAACAAAATCACAATCGGCGGCCACTTGTTCTCTATCCTTGGGCATAGGTAGTTCCAACGACCTTCAAGGAGGGTGCAGGTGACCGCAGGTGCAATTCCTGCACTTCAACTCTTGGGATTTTGACCTTTGGCAATTGTTTTGCCTACATACATACCATATGTTCAACTCGCAGTCCACAAGTTTACTTAGAAAGTGTAAAAGTCCCCACCATTAAAAATAAAACTCGAACGATACAAATTTTTCCTTAATTCGATATTAGGGTTAAAAGTTATGGCCAAATTACTGAAGCAGTGTCAACTCTTAGGATCTTCAACTCTGTCACTTGCAACTAAGCTTCAAATCTTCAACTTCAATCACATGCTTTGGTCACATATAATTGAAAATGTAAAGAATATCCAATAATGATCAAGTAAGTGGCCAAAAATAACACTTTTCATCTTTTTCTCAAATTTAGCATCCAAAACCTTATTTTCTGCAAAATACCCCAAAATCACATCAAATCCAACAAAATATCCTTAAGTACATGCATATTTTGATAGTTTAAGCATCGTAAGTTCTATATTTCTGTAGCACATCTCTAATTATTTCCGAATGTTGTATCCTTAAGAAATGCAGGGAACGGAGACACTTCTACTTTTCCTGTATAGTGATAGGATTTTGGGTTATCAATATTCAGCTTTAAAGTGGAAAGATTCCATTCTTTGGAAGGACTATCATTTTAAAGTATTAGTTTAGTTTTAAGGGCTTTATGGATTACTGTGGATTGGGATTGTTGTTGCAATTCTTACATTTCTTTCTGAATTCGTGAGTTACCTAGCTAGTTATATGTTCAGAACTCAATGGTATCTTGTTATATATTGGGAATTCATTCACTACTAGTTGTGTTATGTTCAATTTGACTAGGCAAAGAGGGTGATCTCCCATCCTGAGTGGACTTGAGATACCCATCACGGCCAGGACCTGGTTTGGGTCGTGACAAGCTTAGTATTAAAACCCTAGGTTTCATGGTCGTTGGATGTCTACAAAGTTATGTCAAGTAAAGACTCTTTTATGGGTGTGTAGTTGTATTGCCCCTGGATTACACCCTGGACACTACATGATGCATACGATCATGAGTGACCATAAGTTAACCCATGAGTTAGTACCTGCTATGAGTACTGAATAAAATTGATAACAAATAACATGTGTGGAATATAACTGAAAGTGCCACAAGGTTTTAAATACCAAATACATTATTGAATTATAAGTTTGAAAACAATTGTTTGAAAGTTGACAAAATAATGATAAACTGACTGACTGTCTGAAGTGTTTGAAAGCCTCTAAAACTGACTGAATAAGAGTTGATGGGCTAGGTCCCAACTAACTCCAACTAACTACTAAACTAAAATACTAAAATAACATAATTGGTCCCCCAATATATAAGGACTCACCACTATTGCTGCTGCTGATGCGCTGGAATGTCTAAGTGTGGTTGGGAACTTGAGAGTCCAAACCTATGATATGATACATCATAGCGCATGAAATAAGTATGTGGTTAGTACTTTGAACGTACTGGTATGCTAGAATGGTTTAGGTTTATATGCATGGGCTCATGTACATGAATAATAACTGACTGAATAAATAGCATGAGATAACTGATGCATATTATGCGTGAAAGTTATAAAATCTAAGGATGCATGACCAAGCATATAAAATGATACTGAAATAGTCTGTAAACTAAAGTAATGAAACACTATACTGAATTACTAATAACAGTATGTTATGGTCAAGTAAACCTGAAATTGAACTTTGTACGGAATACTGAACGGAGACTGTAGGAGCTAGCTACAACTGACATGCCCTAATGTACCATCAGGGTTCAACCTGTAACCCCAGTTAGAAGGGTAGCAGAACCGTTCCATGGGTACTAAAATTGGTTGTGTGGATTAACTAATCCGATATCCCGAAGGACGAGGGTGGCATGCCTAACTAACGGGGGACCTCTAAGTCTACGGTGATGCCGTAAGGCTGGAACCTAGGGACTGATACTAATGTCTCATGCCTACTGTCGTGGGATACAAGTACCTCGTGCTTACTGATGGGGGAGATTCCATCCTAATGTTCACTCGGTGCTAAGTCTTTACTCCCAACTGAAAACCACTGATTATTTGACTGAACTTGGCTTAATTGAACTCACGACTAACCCTAGTACTACATACTGAATGATATTGATCATGGTATACCTAAATTTATTCTGTAGATAATGAAAATTAGGAAATCAACTAATTTTCGGGTATTCATAACCCCCAAGACTCGATAACAATAACAATAGGACATACTAAAGCTTCGAAAATCATAATAAGTAGTCATTGTTCAAACTCAATCATTTAGGCATTTCATCAAACACTTAGAATTCATGGGCTTAAGCATGAGAATATTTAATTCATGCGGTAATAACATAATTTTAAATATGAAAATCATGGGTAAAGGATTTAACATGCAAATATCATCCTTTAAACGTGTCAAGGGATAATTCCAACGAAAACACATGTAAATATGATATAAAAATAAAAATTCAAGGAATTTCATGGATATAATTCATAATAACATGTAAAGATCATCATTTTAAACTTGAAAATGGATTCGAGGACTCCATGGGTGAAAACGACCCATGGATGAACATCTAACATACCTTTAATGCTTAAATCTTGAAAGGGAACAACTTTCTTGAAAGTTCTTGGATGGTGAAGCTTGATTCTTGAGTTTTGTTGAAGGAGAGAAGATTTAATTTGATGAACTAGGGGAAATATTAGGGTTTATTTTAGAAAAAAATTGGGGAATGTCGGGAAATAATTCCCTGATAATATAGCTAGAACTGAGAATGGAAAAGAGATAATCCAAGGAAAACTATTACCTTAAGCTGAGTCTGAGTTTATGGAGAAGAGATGAGGGTACTTGGTACGCATGTTTGCTTCTGTTTCCTAAGTATCTCCCTCAATGGACTGATTCCACCAAAGAACTTTGTGATGTTGGGCATATTTATATGTCTAAGCACCATAACTTACCCATGTTTTAGCTAAGTTTTGAGGATAAAATACATAATTCTTGCACTTTTAGTCTATTTTTAGTTAAGTGAGCTGACCTATGTGATTAGCATAATTTTCAGGTACTAATGAGGAAGATTACAGCACATTGGGGACCTGTGGATAGCAAAGGAAACTTCACATAAAAAGGAAAGCAGCTTTTGGACTGAATGTGATGTATGGGAACTTTTTCTCGGGCAAACTCAATATTTTAAATAGTTAAGGATGCAGTAGCAATTTATTAGAGAAGGATGTTATTAAAAGCCTTATGGCTGAATTTTTAGGGATTATTCACATTCTGTATTATTTTGAAAACAAGAGAAAGCGGCTTAGCTTGAGGACGGAGAGAGAGAGAAACGTTTTTCTCTCTTATTTTCGCTATTCATCTTTACCACCAAGATCGTTCTAAGTTTTGGTATGATGAATATTTCTATTGTGATTTCCGTTTTATTCATGAGTAGGTAAGTTTATTTGTTAGGGTCATGGAAACCTTGTAGTATACTCTCTATTGTTATTGGTTTTTGAATTTATGATGTGTTAATCCACTTATATCATTACTCTCTTCATTTTGATTGAATTCTCGTGGTTGCAAACATAGGGAATGCGCCATTATAGCAATAACTTATTCGATAGAAAAGTTACTGTTTGGAAAAGAGAGTGTGACAAGAAAATAGGGTTTCTAACCTCTATTTTACACATTAATGCCTTAGCAGGATTAACTTCTTAGAGAGTTCGTACGATTGGTTGTACACTTTGGATTCGAGAGAACTAAGGTGAATAAATCCTTGATGGTTGAGAAACACTTGGATTTAGAATTAGAATACATCTCTCTATAAGTGCATGCATGTTTAAAATCCTTATTACTCATAGTTAATAGAGAAGTAGAAGTTATAAGGTGGACATAACCCTAATTTGTCATTCTCTGTGAACGAATATTATTACACATATCATCTCATCGTTACACTGATAATATTATTGTGCACCTAAACTGAAACCCCCTTACCTTGGAACCTTCGATCAATAGTCTAATAATAATTGCAATACTTAGTGATCATAGTATTCCTGTGGGATTCGACACCCAACCCATTTGGGTTCAATATTTGACAGCGACCGTTTGCACTTTCTAACGAGAGTTGTAATTTGGGCGTATCACTTTGACCAAGGGAACTTCTTTGCTCCTTAGGCTATGAATCTGACGATGAAGGATTTCAACAAGGATTTTTTTGTAAGAAAGACTATCCTAAACATCTATACATTCTAAAGGAACAACCACAACTGGGCCACCAATACACTTCTTTAACAAGGACACATGGAATACTGGGTGCACTGATGCCAAATCTGCAGGCAACTCAAGCTCGTAAGCTACTTTTTTAAAGTGGATCAAGAACCGGTAAGGGCCAACATATCAGGGACGGAGCTTCCCCTTTTTGCCAAACCTCTTTACTCTCTTCATGGGAGAGATTCTCAAATAAATTAAGTTGCCAACTTCGAACTTAAGATCTCTCCTTATCACATCTGCATAGGATTTCTGATGACTTTGGTCTTCCTTGAGCCTCTTCCTTATTAACTGAACTTTGTCCATTGCATCAAATACTGAATCTAGAACTATCAATGCAGTTTTACGTATATCAAACCAACCAATTGGAGATATACACCTCCTCCTATAAAGAGCATCAAATAGAGTTATCTGAATGCTAGAATTATTATTATTATTTTAGGCAAACTCAATAAAAGGCAAGTGATCATCCCAATTACCCTTAAAGTTGATAACACATGCTCTTAATATGTCCTCTAGGGATTGAATGGTCCTCTTTGCCTGACCATTTGTCTGAGGGTGAAAGGTTGTACTGAGACAAACTTGGGAATCAAGACCCTTTTGAAAATCCTTTTAAAAGTAAGAGGTAAATTGAGTACCTCTATCTGAAATAATGGACAACGGGACTCCATACAACCTAACCAACTCTCTAATATAGAGGTTGGCATAATCCTTGACTAAATAAGAAGAATGGACTGGCAAGAAATGAGATAATTTGGTCATTCTGTCGATGACAACACATATCGAATCATGTTGACGACACGTATGGGACAACCCTATCACAAAGTCTATGTTCACATCTTCCCACTTCTAAGTGGGAATGCTGAACTCCTGCATCATGGCACTAAACCTCTGATGCTCAACCTTAACCTACTGACAATTTGCATACTTGGCTACAAACTCTACAATATCTCTCTTTATGCAACTCCACCAATAGATTTCCTACAAATAGCTGTACATCTTAGTGGCTCCTAGGTAAATAGAATAACATGCACCATGTTCTTCTGCAAAAATCCACTATCTCAAATCATCTACACACGGCACACACAACCTATCCCGACATCACAACATGCCATTTACACCTTGGGAGAAAACCTCTACCTTTTGATCTCTAACTGATTCATTAAATTTAACTATACTGGGATCTCTATCATGCTTCTCCTTTACTTCAGCAGCCAATGAATATTACAAACTATTTTGAACCCATACACTACTCTCAGTTGAATCCACCAGTCGCATACCTAATCTAGAAGGATGATGAACCTCCCTAATTAACTATTTTTTATCATCCTCTACATGAGAAACACTACCTATAGACAATCTACTAAGGGTGTCTGCCACTACATTAGCCTTGCTTGGATGATACAAAACACTCATATCATAATCTTTCAACAACTCCAACCATCTTCTCTGACAAAGATTCAAATCTTTCAGTGAAAAGATATACCGCAAACTTTTGTGATCTGTGAACACATCAACGTGAACCCCATACAAATAGTACCTCTAAATTTTCAACTCAAAGACAATAGCTACTAACTCAAGAAAATGAGTAGGATAATTATTCTAATGGGGTTTAAGCTATCTAGAGGCATAGGCTATGACCTTACCTCTCTGCATCAAAACATAACCCAAACCAACTCTGGAAGCATCCCAATAAACAACAAACCTATTTGAACCATATAGCAAGGTCAAAACTGGGGTTGAGGTAAATTGAGTCTTCAACTCTTGAAAACTCTTCTCACAAGAATATGACAACAAAAACTTATCTTTCTTATGATTCATTCTGGACATGGATGATGCAATAGACAAAACCCCTTAAATAATCATAGGTAATAGCCAGAAAAACCCAAGAAACTCCTGATATCTGATGGAGAGATGGGTTTAGGCCAGTTTCTCACTGCTTTGGTCTTTTAGGGGTCAACTCTAATGCCTTCACTGGAAGCAATATGGCTAAGGAAAGCTACTGATCTTAGCCAAAATTCGCACTTATTGAATTTGGAAAACAACTTATAGGTTCTAAGAGTTTGTAATATGATTCTGAGGTGGTTTGCATGATCATTTTCATTTCGAGAATAGATAAGGATGTCATCTATGAAGACTATGACGAATATGTCCAAGTACTGCTTGAACACTCGATTTATCAAGTCCATGAAATTTGCTAGGGAATTTGTTAGATCAATGACATAAATTAGAACTCAAACTGACCATACCAATCTGTCATAAGCTATCCATAATAATGATCATAACAATGATAACAATAATATAAATAACGGCATGAATAAATAGCTACTCTGGATAACCAAATACCCAACCGAGCCAATGCTTACCCCCACCGCCCTAGGCTCGAAAGGTTCAGTCAATATATAACAACAAAAGGCAAATTATTCACCCATATCTATGTAATTGTCCCATACTGGCTGATAGAGATAAGTGTATATTGGTGATAGGCGATGTACATGTAGGAATGAATGCAAAGTATACAATCAATATCACAACTCATCATAATTGTCCTCATTAAGATCATCATCATCGTAGTAACCCTCTAGGCTTCCTGGATCTCAACAAATCATCAATATATCATCCGGCCTTGCTGGCTATCAACATCATCACAATAGTATCCTCCGTCCTTGTCGGTGTATCAATATCATTAAAATAGTATCCTTCGGCCTTGTCGGGCATTAATATCATCACAATAGTATCCTCTGGCCTTGTGGGGTATCAATATCAACACAATAGTATACTCTGGCCTTGTCGGGTATCAATACCATCACAGTAGTATCCTCCGTCCTTGTCGGGTATTAATAGCATCACAATAGTATCCCCCGGCCTTGCCGAGTATCAATATCAATACAATTGTATCCTTTGGCCTTGCCGGGTGTCATATCATAACTATAATATCCTTCAGCCTTATCGGGTGTCAATATTATCATAACATTATCCTCCGGCCTTATCGGTATCAATATCATCATAATAGTATCCTCCGGCTTTACCGGGTATCAATATCATCACAATTACCATTAACAAATAATATACACTTAAATACTCATAAACATACACATATCACCATATATTATCTATCTAGTGAATAATTCCCAACTACTTGTTATTAGTTAACAACTATTTATTATAATAGAACCACTAGTTCACTAGCCATAACATAACCTCTAGTTATTAGCCTAAACATTATCCTTATTCACGGGATAGCAACTAACCACTGTCTATTAAATAGCCAACATCTAACATCTAGTCAAGGTTCGTCACTAGACCAGAACCTCCGTTTATCCACCATTCATTATTATCAACTAATCATCCTATATCCGTTAATAATTACTAGACAACACCTTACTACTTATCATCTAACCACTTTTTATTAACTGGCACCATTCATTAACTAACCATCAGTAGCTACCATGTTTTAACTAAGCAACATTCTATAACTAATACATTAGATTTCTAGCCATCAAGTGCTATCGCTACCTAAAAGACATCTAGCTACCACTTAGCTTAACCCTTAATTAGGAATAACAGTCATAAGTCGGTATTTCAACTAGAATCACATCAATTACCTATATAATAATCATGAATGTACCAAAACTATGCATGCCATCACCAGTATTCAATCGGTGCAATAGTAAGCATTATAACATATTTTCCTTCTTCCCATACCAGAGAGATGTGTATACAAACATATACATATTCATATTCATAAACTGTAATCACATCATTATAATGAAAAAAGTTCTTAGCTATTCAATCAATATCATAACACGACCCTTTGCTTATTAATTTATCCAAAATAATTACAACATCATAATCACTGCCTTAGTCCCATACACATATCCGCTACTCATATCAATAATCATATTTATAAGCCGTAGCATATCTCTAATCATCTCACATAGAGGAGGCATCTCACAAATAGGAGGCATAATATCAATAAGCATGTAATCATCTCTCATATAAGAGGCATCTCACATCTAGGAGGCATAAATAGATAGACATATAATCATCTTTTACATAAGAGGCATCTTACATCTGGGAGGCATAATATATATATAGACATGTAATCATCTATAGGATATCTTATATCAATAGGTCATACATCATGACTACGAAGAATATCACCTCTCTAGGCTAATTTACAAATCAAAGAGGAACATTATCTCTATAGGTCCAGCAATCATGACTAAAGGAAATAGCAGCTCTATAGGTTAATCATCTAGTCTAAGAGAAAGTAGCATTTCTATAGGCCAATCATTAAGTCTAAGAGGAAATAGCATCTCTATAGGCCACATAACGTATCTTGGAGAAATATTATCTCAAAATGCCCAATATTACTTCCACAAGGAGTATCATAACCATAACTCAAAAGTCATAATCCGGGAACATCAATAAAAGTTACCAAGTTAAGAAGTAACCTCATTCTAAGGTTTAGTAGCCCCATCTATGTCTAACATCCGCACTAAGTCAACAAAACTTAGTACAAGCTTAGGCCTAAATGGGCCAAACGATCCTACTTCTAACCCATAAATTCCATAATTAGGCATACTATGCCCCAAACTTTTCAAAGGTATCTAGTTCATCTTCAAGATGCCAAGTAAGCCATATTCAAGCCTAAGATAACAACTCTACAAGAAACAAGGGTACTCAAGTCAACTCTACCCAACTTATGATTTCAAGACTACTACACAAGCCTAATAAGGATAAATATATAAATCATGCTTCAAATGTTAAAACCATATTCCAAACATAGCATTATATCATATCCAAGCTATGACTAATCTAAACTGAAAAACAAAGGTAACAGGATACAAAAGGGTTATAAATATGTTATCGTACGGGTTCAAAACCCTCATCTAATCCCCAAACATCAATAAATCAAGGCCAAGTTATCCTACTCATAATCAAGCCAAACATCCATATTCGTACGCAACATATATCACACATCATCAATGAAGAAAAGTAGATAGAAACTTACCTCAAGGCCAAACCACAAAACCTCACCTCATGCATCACATGCTCTTCTTTACTTTACAATCCTTAAAATGCCATCACACTATCAAAACCACAATCAACTCATCAATACGAGTCTAATGATACTCATATTGCACTATTGTGCTTCAGGTCCAAAAACAACACTAAAATCTCAAGTGGGTCCCACATACAAAAAATGAGTTTCTAAGACCAACCCAATGTTCACATATGAATAAGGAATCATAGCCCTAAAAGAATGGGTGAAAACTAAGCATACTTTGGGCTAAAATCAAGCCCTAAGATAAATTAGGGTTTTGGGTCCAAACTAAGAAATTCAAGCATAAATTCAAACTAAGAAATTTAAGAAATTCTTACATTAATCTTGAAGATAATCACGATACAAGATGATAATTAAGCTCCCAAGTCACCCCCATAACCAATTTTGAGTTATTACACTCATTTTGGGGTTTTTAGGTCTAAATGGTGAAGCGGAACTGCGTCAAATGCATATTGGGGCCTTTATATAGCCCCTATAGATACTCATATATTGCAATCGTGGTCTTACTGGTCGTGATCATTCTACTCGCGATCGCACACTTTTAGCTGCAACCGTGGTTGCACCAGATGACAACAAACTCAAAAATAAGTTTTTGACCCTTGAAACTTATCCGAAATCCAAAGAACATGATCTAATAGTGAATTTTTAGTGTAAACCATATTTTAAATCCATTGGAATTATCAACACTTTTATCGAAGATCATTTAGGCAAAAAGTGGGGCTCACACCTATAGTTTTATCACTTTTTATAAAATTTGCTCAATAGCCCAAAATAAGTTCGGGATCCTTGGGACCTGAACCAAGGGTCTCCTTAGTTTAAACTTAACGTTCCAGATGCGATGGCAAAGTCATATTTTCAATCTGAGGTCATTTCGACCAAATGTGGGACCTACACCCATTTTTTCTAATTTTTAACTTTTTGACCTATATGTTGAAATAAACTCGAGTGCATTAGGACCCAAACCAAAGGTCTACCTAGGTTAAAGTAAATATTTTGGATTTGTTAGGGCAATCGAAATTTTTATTCAGGATTGTTTCACTAAAGTTTTTGCCCTGTGGCAATTTGGAACCAGCAAATACTTCAAAATAGGGAATTAGCTCTAAAAACCAAATGAACTGCCCGATAACTAAACTGTCAATCCCAGCAAGTCATAAATGACTTGAGGTATCTATAGAGAATCTCAAACAGTGGAGATAAGCATAAATATGAAAAATGACATGACGGGTCATTACACATATATATGTATATAAATATAATCAACATCATAAGTAGTATCATTAACATGCATAAACATTAGCATACTCAATATGCTTCAACCATCACTTAACTAACATAACTATCATTTATTAAGATTTCCCAATATTACCTCAATACAAATTTCCAAGGGTCTAATAAGCATAAATTGCTTTACCAATGCTACCACATGTCATATCCTAAAGTGAGTAAATAGTCCTTTTCTAATCCTCGAGTTCCATTTGAGGCAAATTTTTACTCGATCTAGGCTTAAGGTATCTCATATCCATTTTTTGATGTTAACAAGCCTCAATTAGTCCCAAGATAGGAAATTTGCCCAAATATGATAAACTAGGTCAATTATGCCTAATTTGAGTAATCTAAGGCATTCTCATGCTAAACATGTGGAATGAAGTCTAGTACATCTAAGGCACAAGGAAACAAAATAAGTGTTTTGAATTTATGGTTCAAAATAGCCTAAACGGTCCCACTAAACCAAGTCTTGCATTTCAATAGTCCAATAACTAAAACTCATCCCAAATCTAATACAATATCATAAGAATACTATAAAATAGCTCATCTAACAAGGGATAAACCTAGCATAACTTGACGCTGAAGAAAGCTCGACGAACTGTTCAACCACTATTTTTCCATTCTAAAAGCCTCCTTAAGATGCTAAGGTATCATAAACACATTCTACTCATCAATACAAAATTATCGATATCCATATTTCATTATTATGCTTTGGATTCAAATAGCACCTTAAAAACACTATCGGGTCCTATTTATGGAAATCGAGTTTCTAAGACCAGCCCAACATTCTCACAAGCTTAAGGAATCATTACTCTTAAAATTGGGTGAAAACTAAGCTAAATTAGGGCTAAAATCAAGTCCTAAGGGTTTTGGGGTTTTGAGAAATTAATCAAGAAATTTCATCAAGAAAGGGTGGATTCTTACCTCAAATCGGATGATAATCACAAAAATAAATATTAATCTAGCTATCCAATTACCAACAAGCATCGATTTTAAGCACTCACACTATTTAGGGGTTTTGGTCTTAAGAGAATGGGTGAAGAATAAGAAAAATCGGGCAAATGGTGTCATTTTATGCCCAGTTCGGGTACTTGGGAGTCGCTATTGCAACCCTGAGGTGTGCGACCGCCACATTTTATGGCTACACAAATTAGTCGCAATTGCGATCTCCCCTCAGTAATCACACCATCTTTGGGTAGTACGGGCTGGTTGCGATCGCAAACCATGCCCTAGATCACATCACTATGATTGCGGCCCTAGAATAGTGATAACATATGCACTCGATGACAGTTGATGACTTGGAAGTCTTCCAAGTCTCCGCCAAGGCCTCTGGATTCATCCAAAATCCCGTATATGCAAATAAACTATGTGACATACCAAGTATGTGTTTCAAATGCAATGGCACACTAGAATTTTCCATTCAGGTTATTTAGACCAAATATGGGTCCCACACCCATATTTTATTTTCTTAACTTTCTGACCAATAGGTTTAAATGAACTTAGGTGCCTCGAGACCCAAACCAAAGGTCTACCTAGCCTAAAATCAATATTTTAGAGCTATTGGCATAGTCAGAATTTGTATTCGAGATCATTTGCTAAAGTTTTTGCTTGTGGTAATTTGGAACGAATAAAGACTTCTAAAGAGAAAAATGGCTCTAAAAACAAATGAACCGCCCGGTAACTGAACTATCAGTCCTAGCAAGTCATAAATGACTTAAGTCAGCTATAGAAAGCTCTAACGGCAAAAATATGGAAAATGACCTAAACGGTCATTACACTCAACTATGTATAACATACGTAAATAAGTCCACAAGGGCTAATGCAACTCTTAGCCTAAGGTAGGCTAGAGGAACCTGCTTCTAATCTTCAAATTCTATATTTAGTCAATATTGACTTCTAGATAGTACATAGGCCATAATTATCCATAAGATAGGAATTCCACCTAGAACATGAAGAATTAAGTCAACTCCACCTAAATTACAATTTCAAGGTTGCTAAATTCCATATAAGGATATTCATACTAATCGCGCTTCTAGCACTTAAGATATATTCAAAATATAGCATAATAGCATAATCATTCTATGAATATCTCCATCTATGAAGAAGGCAATAGGATCCTAAAAGTATAACAAGTATTTCACCTTAGGGATAATATCACCCATCTAATCCCCAAAGCTCAATAATCAAGACTAAGTCCTGGTATTGTACCTATCATAAATTTTAAAATTAACATTCACATGGAATATACAAAGCACATCATCTTATGAAGAAAAGTAGACAGAAGCCTACCTCGATGCCGAACTACAAATCCTTGAATCGTTCACTAAATATCCATCTTCACTCCATGATCCTGAAATGCCAGCACACTATTAAAATCATAATCTATGCATCATTAGGAGTCAAATGAGACCTATATTATGATATAATGGTTTGGGTAAAAAATGGGTCAGAGGGGCCTGTAAATAAAATCAAAAATTGAATCTATCACGAGGTCCCATGGAAGACAAGAAAGTTGTGTTCAAAAGTTAGGCACAAATGGAGCACATATCTGGTCTCAAATCAACCCTTAAAGTATAAGAATTCAAAGACCTAATTTCTATGATCTTATCATAAAATCAAAGAAATATTACCATGAATTCAAAGGGAAATCATGGAATAATCGATAACCATGCTCCCCAAATCATCTACTAGCTTCAATCCTAAGCTCTCTCAACTTTTTAGGTTTAGGTCTTCGAGAGTTGTTATCATGACTCGACAGTCGCTATTGCGATATAGGGCCTCAGAATCAAAAGTTAAGATCACAATATTTACCTCTACGATTACGGTTTTGGCTGACTAAAAAGGAGGGTCATATTTAAAACCTAAAGTTTCACATTCAGGACACTTGCTGGTGCTACCAGATCGTGATCGTAACCTAAGGCCTATGATCGCGGGTGCACTAGATCAAAACTGATTTTCCAAGTCTCTGTCAATGCCTCGTGTTCGTCTCAAATCCCATATATGCAAATGAACTATGTCACCATACTAAATTTAATATTTCGGACACAATGGCATAGTCAAAATATCCACCCAAGGCTATTTTGATAAAATGTAGGTCCCATACCTAATTTTTAATTTTTTAACTTTACGACCAACAGGTCTAAATAAGCTCGGGTGACTTGGGACTCAAACAAAGAGTCCACCTAGCCTAAACTCAGTGTTTTGGAGTTGATAGAACTATCAGAATTCTCATCCAATGTCATCTGCTAGGAGTTTTGGTTTGAGATCAAATCTGAAATAGCAAAAGCTTTAAAATAGAGAAGTGAGCCTAAAATCTATATTGTTCGATCACTGAACCGACAGTTCTGACAAGTCATAAATAACCTGTAACTACTGTGGAAAGGCTCAAATGCAAGTAATTCAAGGAAATGACTTGAAGAGTCATTACATATCCACTACTAAAAGGACTTTTGAAACACCCCAACTTTGACCCTTTCAAAATTTCTTGAGTTTTGAATATTCTGGACAACATACGACTTAAGAGTGCTACTCGTATGCTTGGGTACAGTTTAAGGGCCTTCCACTTGTATGATAATCAGAATTATTATGTTGGTTTCTATCCAAGATACTAGTTGGCATCATACTAGTTGTATGATAGGATAAGAGTTGTATCTTGCCAAACCGTATGATGCCTATTGTCTAGTCTAGTGGATTCTAACCAAGGTACGATTCCAACGGTACTACTTGTAAGTTAGGATATGAGTTAGGTAGGTATAGTTGTATGATGGATAATATGGAGGTACAAGGTGATGTTAGGACACAAGATAAGGGTACTACTCGTACCCTAGGGAATGGTTTAGGGAGATGGGTTGTACCCTCCTCCAGTTAAGTTATTAGCTTTTAAGCTGAGGGTAGTCTGGACATTTCCCACCCTAAAACCCCTATTTCCCCACGTTATATAACATTTGGTGGCCTCTCATAACTAACTTGGAAAGGTAGAAACACTCTCAAATCCTCTCTAAACTTTCTCAAGAAGGTTGGCTAAGGTTCTCTTCAAGGTGTTCATCTAGAGGCTCAAGATTCAAGTTCTCTTCGTGAATCTTCATTAATAAGGCAAGTTACTTATGCCTTATTGTTATTTCCAACTAAGGGCATATTTTATGTACGGCTTTCATGGCATAATTGTAGTATGGTTTTGGGTTTTCAATACATGTTGGGGGTTTTGGTTATAAATGGTTTGGTTATGGTTTTCCCATGTTATAATTATAGATTTCATGTTTTAATAGTGGTTTGAACATATGGTTGTATGGGAGTAGTTAATTTGTACTTGGTTTTGATTTTGAAAACTATATGCCCTCAACGTGTTTGATAAAATGCCTATGAGAATATTTTTACCAAGTTGTTGAACTTTAATTGAAAACTTTGCATCGTATAAAGTGGGAATAGAACCTAACTGATTTGGATGGTCTTTAATAGTTAAATGGTAAGGTCTTGGTGGCCATGGTTATGTATTAATTGAATACACTTGTTGGGTATGTGGCAATCCCCCAAGAAAACTTAATGATCATCTTGTCGGGTACATGGGAATCCCCCAAGTAACTTAATAATGTAATCTATGGGTACATGGGAATCCTTTATTTAAAAAGGTTGGCTAAGGACATTGCTTACTAGCTATGGTCGGTAAGATGATACCACTACTTATAGCCTTGGTTAATAATAAATGGAATTGGTGGTTTGGTTGTGTGCTACTAGTTTTAATTAGGCAACAATGGCGGGGTATGACAGCTAATCGTGAAGGTGTGAGTCTAATGGACGGACACTGGAAACTCATGTTTGCCAATATGAGGATTAGTCATGGTGACCATATATAATACTTATGAGGTACACGGGAATCCCCTAAGTTATTCTTGTATATATGTATCATGGAGAGCGAAGGATAAACCGGAATCCCCAACTCCTATGGTTAATCTGGTTTGTACGGCTACACGCATCAGGGCCCATTCAGGGGGTAAAACTGGACCCATATAGCCCGTGGGTGGTTCTAGGATAATTAAGCTACACATTCCCATGTTAATGGTTTAAAGGTATACCAAACTCGATTTTCTCTCCCAATATGGATATCTATCCGGCATGGAAATCTCTCTTTATATATATATATATATATATATATATATATATATATACATATATATGTATGTATATATATATGTATGGTTATGGTTATGTATTTATATGGTTGTTTACTTGGTCTTAAAGGTTGGCATTATTTTATCCTTATCTTGAGTGCATACTCGCGTTCACCCGCTAACCCATCTTCGAGCGATGTATCCCTATGCGATGCAGGAATCGGCCATACTACTCCTCCTGCTCACTGATCGAATTTGGGGGCGGTTGGTGTAGGATTGAAGTGGTGAGCTTCCATAGTTTGAAAAGCATCCATTTAATGTTATGGGTTTCTTTTCATACTTTTGGTATTTCATAGACTTGGTTTTGGCTATGGTCGGGAGCATGTCCCGACTAAATATTCTTTTGTTTGGTTTAAAGTCTTTGTATGGACAAGTGTAGACTTGGGTATGGAATGATTATGACATATATATAAATTGGGTTATCATTTTTTGTTTGGTTGGTTATTGGACTGATTGACTTGGTTGGGTTGATCTAGGAAGTAGACTTATCCCAAAGTCATTATACCTTCAAATACGCTATCTTTTTATATGTTCGAAATTCATTCGACTCAGGGTATATGTTGGTTGGTTTGATTATGTATCGAGGGTGGTCTTCAGTCCTGGTTGGACTTGAGATGCCCATTAGGATAAGGCCTTGGTTCAGGTTGTGTCAAGTTGGTATTAGGGCCTAGGTTTCGATGTTATGTGGTGTCCATAAAATCGTGTCAAGTAGAGTATTATTTATGGGTGTGTTGTGCACCACATTTATAATTAGGAGGCTATGAGGTATTTTGGCATGTTTTACATTTTGTTGTTCTACTTTCGGGCTATGGAGTTTGAGGTCTTGAACTCTTCCCTAAATCTTTTTTGGTGCACCTTTTAGATCATGCCTTCCCGATGATCTAAAGTTCGTGGAAACTCACCTATCACACTCGAGGACAACATAGATAGATCTCGTCTAACTCATGGAGCACAAACTAGGTCAAGGGTCATAGTTTTTTATTTTTCCCGTGGAGTTCCACTGGTCTCCACTGACCTTACTCTAAAAGGAGGCACTCATATTCAATTACTTCAAGGAGAGGCTACCAATGACGAGTTTTGACATTCTATTTATCTATTGACCCAGATAGTGACAACATTGTCACCCCAGTCTGGTCTTATTGGTATGGGGGAGAATAAGGCAAAGTCAGGAAATAGGCAGAGTAAGAGTTCTCGATTTTCTAAACAAAGTGGAGACCAATAGTATAATAGTAAGTGGTCCAAGAGGAAGAGTCAGGGGAATCCAAACTCCTATCATATGGCTAATTCTCCCTACCCAAATCCATTAGGAGACAGATATTTTTAGTGTGGTAATTCTTCTAAGGCACAAGGTGCCCAATCTCGAGCCATTGGGGCCCAATCCCCACCATCCTACCCTTCTTGTAGATTTTATGGTTGGTCGCACCGTGGTTGTTGTGAAGGAGAGAGAAATAAGTATTTTAATTGTGTTCAGTTGGGTCAAATACAGCGGAAGTGTCCCACAAGGATTGCTGCTTGGGCAAATAGGATACCAATTGCCACTTCTCTAGCTCTTGCACCAAGGGGTGCTATTTTTAGCTCTGAAAAAGGTCGAGATCGTCTCAATGACCTCACTATCCTTCAAGATTCTGAGGCATCTCCTGATGCTGACATTGGTATATTGATAATTGTCTTCCCGTTATGTGTATTATTTACTTGGTCTGTGGTTCCCTCTCTCTTATGTGATCCCATTTATGACTGTGTATTTTGGTTTGTTCCAGAGTGTGTTTCGAACTATTTTTTTATTTCTATCCCGATAGGTGACTCTATGATTATTAAAAGAGTCTATAGGGGTGTGGGGTATCTATTGGTAGTAAGAAGACTTTGGTTGATTTTTTTGAATCAAATATGATGGATTTTAATGTTATTCTGGGGATGAATTGGTTGCACTCGTGCTATCCATTATTAGACTATCGGACCCGTAAGGTTGTCTTTGAGATCCTTGTTGAGTTGGCTATTGAATGAGAGGGTGGTTCCCAAGATCCTAAGAGGAAGTATACATCGTATCTGTGAGATCGAAGACTAATCTTAAAAGGGGTTTCTTTATTATTATCTGGTCTGGGTTAAATATTCTAACTCAGAAGGTCCTTTATGCACTTGGTTTTTATGGTAAATATGTTTCCTAAGGTCCTTCTTGATGACCCTCATGGTGTCCTTCTAATGAGGAGATTGAGTTGAGATTAATCTTATTTTGGACATTTGTCCAATTTATATTTCTTCTTTATAGAATGACTCTGGTTGAGTTAAAAGAGCTTAAGGAGCAATTAAAAAATCCCTTAGATAAAGGTTTCATCCATCCTAGTATGTCTCTGTGGGGCGCTTTTGTTTTTTCATGCACAAAAGGGAGGGTTTCTTCTGGAAGTGTGTAGATTATCGGTGAGTGAATAAGGAATTTAGGATGTCCTTCTTGTGGGGTGGACCATATGTGTATATTCTACATGGAGTACTTTGTTAGTAGTGAATGGTGGTTGACAGATACTAAGTTTGAACCTAGATGTTGATTTTGATTGGGGTGTATGTTAGCTTGGTAATAACAATGCGAGAATTGGTGAGGTAGATTTGGTAGGTTAGATGAGGTGTGCGGAAGGGGTAAGGTTGATGACATGGGGACATACAAGAGTGGGAAAGTTGTGACATATAGGCCAAGGGTTTAGGTTGAACTTGTGGATTGGGGGTTAAGTCATTGGATGGGTTAGAGCATGGAAGTTTGCATGACTATGCTGGACTCTAGGTAGCATTTGGATGGATGAGGTTCTAGGTATAGGAGAACTAAGCGTCCCTAGTGTACGCACTTGGTGATACCCATTAGAGTAGAGTATCACCATGATATATTAATCATTAAAGATTAATTTAATTGTATCAAAATCTTAGATTATTTTATTTGACATGTACTCTTCAAGGTTTCCTTTATTTACTTATTTATTTCACCACTTAATAATATTTTTAAAACTCAAGTACTTATACGAATTGGTACTCCTTTAATTTTTTTCGCCATTTATTTTATATACTAAAGATTCATAAAATGTAAAAGAAATAAAATGACGGATTTCATATTTTAGATATTAAGTTTGTTATTTATATAATAATAAAAGAATAAAGTCCATCTTTTTGTAGGAAAGAAAAATTATTTAGTCTTTAAACAAATTATATCTTTTAAGAAACATTAACAAATTGATCCGTTCTTCAGTACTAATACAAATGGATTATTGAAATATTAATCAATTATTATTTGCTTTTTGTGGATTTAGAATGAAGTTCAAGAATAAATTGGCATTTAATTGTATAATAAAATAAAATATCAATATAATGATCACAAAAAAAAATGAAGAAACTAAATTAAAAATAGTACTATTTTTTTTCTATATTTTTATGTCTTACTGACGGATTTACTTTCTTTATCTATAGGCAATTAATTGTGAAAAATTGTAACCCCCCGAAATTTGGGTCCCGAGACGTCACACAGTGCTTAGGGGAACAAATGACCCCAAGCTAACCCTACTACTGGCATAACTCATAGCAACTGAATAAAATACTTAAATCAATATAAAATCAGCGAAAATCATAGAACTTCTCTGAACTTAATCCATACCAATATGAACTCTATAAGATTACAACTCTACTTTTACCAAACGAAACTGAAACTGAATACATCAACTGCTACTGACTGTCTATGAAGCCTCTACTGGTGTTGACTTTAGATTGCTGGGTCATGACTCCCAACTATCCAAACTCAATACGATTATAATAAGAAAATACAATACTTCTCGAACCGTATAACTAACTCAAGCCCTTGAATCAAAAGAACTCACCACCTACTGACGGAAAGCTGCAAACTGACTGATTGCGGTATCCGTGCTACAACTTGTACCTATACTATAAGACACTGTAGCACATAGAAATATATGGGGGTCAGTACTTTAAGGAATGTACTGAGTATGTGGGGGTGTATGCAACATTTTAAATACTATCATAAATGTAAGATAAAATCATGCATGTTGACAATAATGACTCTCTTCGCTTGAATTAAACTGTAATATAGTTTCTCATAAATCATCAACAGTAAAACATGCTTTATAATTCTCATAAATCATTGTACTCAACTCAAACTCTTTGATTCAAGACTTAGAGTGACTCGGTAACTCAAGAAACTTAGATTATTATGGACTTGGGAGTTTCTTATAACCGACATAAACCATGTGAGCTTACATGGAGTCCAACATCTTGGCCACGTTGGGGAGAGCTGTTCTATCCTTGCCATCGGAGTAGAACCTTAACTTTAGTGATCACTATCTCGGCCTTCGACCCTTAATCTCAATCCTAAGGTGGCACGTAGTTCTGGAAAAGTACGATGCGCTAAACCCACACTTCCCGCTCGGTGCTAAATACTACTCCCAGACTTAAGCTCAAAACGGGTTAGGAAATCCACCTTAATCAACTCAAGGGTCTACCATAGAGACCAAATCATAAATATTTCTCATCTTTAAATCAAAACAATTGTGGATTCCTAACTCAACTCAAATTCAAAGCAACCCTTCTCAGCATCAAGTACACTTGCTTATTGAATCATATTAAGTGTCAAAACTTCAAGAAAACATCACAAGACTCATTCTTGACTCTCTAGCTCAAATATCAATATATTCAATAATCAACTTCTCGTATAAACGCTTAAATTATTACACTTGTCTCAAATCACTTATAAATCATCAACACATAATAACAATGTGCATCTCATGGAATAAATCCTCAATTTAAGAAATATGATGGTAAATAAATCATAATATCAAACTTAATCAACTCAAATCTCATAATTC
Organism: Capsicum annuum; assembly: GCF_002878395.1. Classification (NCBI taxonomy): domain Eukaryota; kingdom Viridiplantae; phylum Streptophyta; class Magnoliopsida; order Solanales; family Solanaceae; genus Capsicum; species Capsicum annuum. The sequence continues at coordinate 205,825,114 of NC_061114.1, forward strand.
ATCAATAAAGTAATTCGGGTGTAAACCCACTTGCAAAGATCATGAAATTTCCGTAGTAAAAATCAATTCTTTGGGCACAAGAATAAAAAGATATTTTTGTTCAAACCCCACATACCTTGGATTATGTATTTGAGATGAACAAGCTTGACTGGAAACTATTCTTCACACTTTTGAGCTATGTTTCTCAATGCCTTTGACTTAGAGAACTTGATTCTTGAACAACTTGGTAAAATCTTTGGAAGATTCTTGAATTTCTTGGAGAAGATTTGATTTTTGGGTTGAGATAAAACCCTTGCCTCTTGAATGTTCTTGAAAATATATTGGAGAGAAATAAATCTCTCTCCTCTACATTGGATATATATATAGAGGCCAAAATGGGAGGAAAAGACCAAAATACCCTTGAGCAAATTCTAGAACTGGAGCCCGATTTTTGTCCCTGGCGCGGCGCGCCATGATCGCAGACCTTCACTGAATTTTGACAATTGGGAAACTGTTCAGTGGCGCGACACGGTGAAGGCATTTTTGCCATCTTGGTCGTGACCTGAAAAGGTACCACGATGCTGTGGAATCGCGTTAGTGCACTGGAATTTGACAAATACTGAAATTAAGCCTTGGCGCGATGCGCCAATATCGCGAAGGCGCACTGGAAAATGATAATTGCCATTTTTGCTGGCTCTACGACGCGCTATAGTGCCAGGTGGCGCACTGTCTCACTAAAATAGCTCTAACTCTTCACCCGAGTGACGGATTTGGGCGAATTTGGTATCGATGGAAAGCTTATTCAAATCTCCACATGATAAAAAGTACAAATTAGAGAAATATCACACGGTTCAAACATTAATTACTTTGGAAGTCTTCCTCATTTGCTCAAAAGATGGATTTAGGCTTACTAAACGATTGAGGTATTACAATATCTCCCCCTTGGAAACATTCGTCCTCGAATGTTGCTACTTTGGCCAAGAATACAGAGAAAACTGAAGATACACAGCTGAAACAACTTACTAATCTGAAGCTATATCTTTCTAAACTTTGGAGTACTTCGTTGAATGTATAAGCTCGTGATGAGAATAGCTATACCGTTGGATCCGAGATTGGAAAAGAATAGATTAAAGGACAGCTGTAATCCTCGACTGAGTCTGAGCTAATTTGCCTTCTGCTTATAATAAAGAGCGGGCTTATACTAAGAGTTTAGGATTTTCTTGATGTGATCAGGGTGGAATCGTACTCATAGACTGCGAAGTGATAATTTATACAGGCATAGGTCATGAGAAACAAGGCTAAAATTACAAAATGGGTATTATATTGTCTGGGCTAGAATACTTGGAAAAAGAAAGATCGTTCAATGAATGCTTACAAACTGAATCATAATTAGATATCCGAATCTGAAACTGATGCCTGATACATATACTAAACTGAATTTGCAGATTTTTGGGTGCGAGCAACTACTTACCTGATTGACCGTACTTATGAAACTTCGAGTAGTAAGACCAGACTAGTTCGAAAAATGGAAGACTATAGAAACCTATCTGCCAAACTTTAAAACTGAGCTGCTGACTATGCAAACTGAATCGTACTAGATACTCATACTTAAGTGGAGGATTTCTTCAACACCCTTCCAAGGAATTCTAACGGTATGAATGAGCAAGGAACTTTAGGCAAGATCTAAACAAGACATCTGAATCAGAGATCATAAAATTGCCATAATCCCATAGTTTGGAACATAAACCTATAAATCATAAGTTGGGATAGAATTACTAGGCCTCAAGCAATGCAACTCCTTACTCTCTAACTTAATCACACTTCTCAAATGCTCTCTCGACTGTACTATACCCTTCCGATACTATATTTGATCGATATGACTTATATTACTCACATGGCACTGATATTTCCATCTACTCTCATATCTCCTTGAACTAAACCCTCTCATCGTCTTCATGCCTAACTTAGAACCACAAGATTCGCCACATGACACCATTCTGAATCATGGACTTCCACACACTTACACCTTTTTTTTACAACTTCTCACTTCAAGAGTAATTGTCATTACCACTTCGACAACTCTAATCCACCTAGTACTAGCCATTTGCTAACATGCAATGCATCCATTCGCACGTACACCAACACGACATTCAAGCCTATCTTCATAACTACATATGCATTCCTAATCAAACACTTATAAAGTATAAAGCCTCTTCTTCATATTCTACACACCTTTTATCAAGAACAACTTCCATGCACTCGCCTTAAGCAAGCACACCCGACATATTCCTAACTAATCAAGTCCTACACAAACGCTTCACTTTAATGTTCCTTCAGACCCATTTTAGTATACAAAATGAACATACAACAATCTCCCCAATCATAACACCTTAAACTTCAACTAACCGTGACATGTATCAAAGAATTAGCCTCAATCTCACTTTACCTTATCACCTAGCCAAAGTAAGCATGCCACCCTCTATCGTTAATAAGGAAATATCTTATCTTTCCTGTCTAAACAACTATTCACCACCGCTATCTTGATTAAGGAAAGATAACTAAAAGATTAGAGTATGAGGGTTGACACATGAATAAATACTATGAATAACTTGACACTCAACTGAGGCTTGAGGAATAGAAGATTTAACATCATAAACTTATCAAAGAAATACGGCCCGAGAACACGCACGATATAAATCTGAATTTTTGAAGCATTACTTGAGTACTTGAACTGAACATACCACAAGGCTCGAGTACATGAGTCATGAGCCGTATGACCTAGATTTGGAACTCGCAACTTACGGAATGTAATTCCACTGCTGAAAGATCTGAAACTCCATATTTTGGGAACTAAGAGAGGGCATACTTCTTCATGACATGCATGAGTTATGATCATGGAACTGAAACGTAAAGCATGAGTAATTATTGGATAACTGCAAATATCAAAATAAGAATAGGTCAAGCATCATTCTCTCACCGCTACCTTATAACTTACTGGTACATCTCCTAAAATCCGAAAGCTTAACTTGGTTACTCGTCCTATCATCTCCCCCTTAGACTTGAGCCATCACTCTGAGTAGGTAAACTACTATTTACACACTAGTCTAAACTAAAATCATTTTACTCGAGATTTCGGGATATAATTAATACACAAGATCAATAGAATTTAATCTGAATGACTACACCTGAAAACATACAACCACTTCCTTACACCATCGTCTGAGTTACAACCTATCACTCTATACCTCTAGTAGTCATTATATGATACTTGCATGCTCACTAACTTCGAATCTGCACGATCATCCCCATAGTCAGAGTATATACTATCTAACGTTTCAACCCTTATTTCTATTAACTCAACTTCAAAATTTCAAATCTTAGATTCTAACGCTCAACTTGAATACTTCCCAACCTTTAACGGACCATACTACTACTGTCATAGCCTACTAATATCAAGCTTGTAAACTTATATTTTCAAACAATGAGAATCAAAATCACACTAAAACGCTCAACATTTTCAGTCTAAACTCCTTAACTTAGCCATCAAGAATATTGTTCATTACCTGACTAGTCTTTCCTCTACCTAGTAGCTCCTCGGTGCCACTATCCACACCACATGCAATGATCCTCGAAAATAATGCAGGGCAAACTTCCTTATCATAGATACAATATCAAACTTGACTACAAATTTAAGTATATTAGGTCACTTCCCTATAACTAGTGTCATTAACCAAGAAATCATTACATCCACCTTCATAGCCACCAATCATCCAGGCTTAATACCTAGCGCTCAACATAACTTACGACTCTACCTCACACATACAAATTTTCACTTGGAAACTATAAAACAAAATATAATTAAACACTAGCCCACTTAAACACCATAACAACAATAATTGGTCATAATTATATGGCTTATTTCATTTACAATCCATCAATACATCCTTCTTTTACCCACCATTACTATATATCCTTTATACACAGCTTAACTTAGTTCATGGCTCTCTAAGCCCTAACTTAACTTCCTCTTGCCATCTCAGGAGCACCTAAGTTAACAACACTCATCCACTAAGTATTTTTATCCCTAACTTATACTTGTCTTGTGCAACACACACTGTCAACAACATTTTTCATACTTCAAGCAAACTACTATTTGCCTTAACCAATAACTCATTCTTTTTCTTCCACAAGCTAACACACAAGGACATATCACTTCATCACTAACTCGATCACATGCAAAATGGCTCGGCTATACATACCTTCAATAAATCATACTTACCACCCTTCTTGCCACTACACCTCTAAACTCAGTTCTAACCAGCACGAGGAAACAAGATGGACAACGAGTTGCTAGTGAATCATAATAGGCCTCACCCGGCTTCACTAGTCTTTGATTTTGCATTTTGAAAAAGAATTTGAGGTGGATAATAAAGCAATTATGCTAGTGAATCAAAGAAGCTCCACACGATTTCACTAGACTTTCAGTTCCAACAACATAATAATGATAAGATTATGAGAGGTAGAAATACGCTGGAAGGCTCTGCTCATCAAGCCGCTCTGTGAAACTTTTGAAACTCCTCACTAGTAAGTCTGAGAGCATTATCAGATGGAGGAAATTAAAACTCGCTGATCATGTTACCTCAAGAACAGTACATAGATAAAGAAGTATAGATTATCATTAAGGATTCCGAGAAGGAATCTGGAAGCGCAATTGACCTGGGCTTATTGCACGATTTATAAGCAAAGCATGATAAGGCACTAATAGGATACTTTCAAGCTCATTTACAACTCCCTAACTATCTGTGGGGATTGTTTAAGAAAGTACTATCTACAAAGAATTGAGCTTGGTTGTCTCTAATACCTTGAAAATAAGGCGGGGATGCCCTGAATAGAGTAAGATGAAAATCCGTATAAGTTTCTCAAAGAACCTTTCGATAGCACGATCTAAGACTTGAAAGAATGGAGACCTTTCCTAAATGCCTTGTAGCTTCTCGAAGAAAAGTACAGACGTTTCCGTACCATTCCGCAAGACTCTACTAGACACAGCTTCACAGACACCCTAGGATACTTGAACTCTGTGCTCTGATACCAAGTTTGTAATGCCCAAAATTTGGGTCCCGAGACGTCACTTGTGCCCCTAAGCACCACGTGACCGTCTCGGGACCCAAATTTCGGGGCATTACAAAAATATGCAAGAATTTTTTTTAATCTTTTCACTATATATTTATCAAAAATCATCTATCATAAAGATTTGCAAGTAATCTACGTCCAAATTAAAATTTTCAGATACTAATACATATTAAAAAATTTCATTGTATTTTGTTTGGCAACAAAAAAGATCGTAAGTTTGCCATTGGTTTTTTTGGTAATTTTTTTATAAGAAATAGATTACCTAAAAATTCTTTTATATAATTTTCAAACAAGTTTTCACGTTAGTTATATTTTTTTTTTTTTGTACTTTATGAGACATTAATTTGAATAAATAGCTTTAAAGAGATAAATAGGGTTATCATTAATCAATAAAATAAAATTTAGTGATATTACATGTCAACTAGGAGAAAAAAATATTTTTAAAGTGTTAAGTAACTTTTTTAAAAAATAAAAATAATTAAGTGATTTGAAGACAATTTCTAAATATGGTAACTATTCATGGAAAAAATAACTCGAGTTTGACGAGAAAATTTAGCTATTAAGCCTCTTCAAGTTTTTAATTAGCAAAATAACCTACTTCTATTTTCTCACATGTCGGATTGATAATCGATTTGTCCATATATAGATCGAATTGATAATCGATCTGTCCGTATATAAACCGGATCGACAATTAATTTATCGACTCAATAATTGATCTGTTTTTATATCAGTCTAATAGATAATAGCTCTGTCTAAAATATGACTCATTTTTTTTTTAAAATATAGTCTATTTAATTAGAAAAAACACTTAAAAAAATCATTTAACAAGGAATTCGACTTTCACAATTTTGAGTATTTTATCTTTAATATTTTTCAGGGGTAAATTATGTTAAAAGGAAAAGAATACATAAGGAAAGGGCAAAGAGGATGAAATGACCTAGGACACATGAAATGGGTAGAAAGAACTATAATCACTCCTTCCAAGAAGTTGATGATCCGAAGACCAAAACCGTTTAAGTTGTGAAGAAATCGAACTCTGGTTCCATTGGTTCTACATCTTTTCAATGGCGAAACCCGAGAGTATGAAGTTAAATTCATCAAAGCTACCCCAAAAAATCTACCCCTCTAATGATCCATCTGAATTCAATCCTCTTTCCTATTCCCTCGAAAAGTTTCGCCTCTATGAAACACGTGCTGTACGTTTCCACTTCTCTGTCTTATTATTATTATTATTATTATTATTATTATTATTTTTTTTTTTTTTTGATAAGAACCCAATTCGTTTTTTATTTTGATTGATTGGATTTTTGTTTTTTGCAGAGGTTTTATTTAATAGGTAGTGATAGGAATAAGCAGTTCTTTAGAGTGCTAAAGATTGATAGAATGGAGCCTTCAGATCTTAACATAAGTGAAGACCCAGTTGTGTATCCCCCTGAGGAAATAAAAAGTTTACTTCAACGGATTGCTGAAGGAAATAGAGCTACTGGGGGCTTGAATTTTGTGGCTAAAGTTTATGGCATTGCTGGTTAGTCTTTTGTATGAACTCTTTTGCCTGTTATAGTTTCTACTACTAATTTTGGGCTAACTGATGGATTTGTTAGGTTGCATTAAATTTTTGGAGTCACATTATCTTGTATTGGTGACAAAAAGGCGCCAAATTGGATGTGTATGTGGTCATGCAATATATAGTATAGACGAGAGCCAAATTATTGCAATACCTCATGTCTCGGTCCAAACTGATGTTGCTCATTCGAAAACTGAGTTAAGGTAGTAAGTAAGTCTCTTATTTGGTTGAATTTTTGGAATAAGAAGCTTTAGTTGCATACTGTTTATATGTCTTTTGAGCCAGTGCTACAATTTCCTTTCTTTTAATGGCTTAATAGTAAATGTTGAAACTTTTTTAAGTATACTCGGAGGGGTTGCTTTAAGGTGCTGTTCGTTTCTTGGATATGATTTACTGGCCATTTTCAAACCAGCCGCAACATATCTATTTGAGTTTCAATTGTGATAATTTTATTCTCTATATAGTGCCAAGAAGGTGCAAATATGTACAAAAAGGACCCTGCTCTTTAAGGAGGTCCCTGAAGGAGTGATTACAGTTCAGCTTTGGAGACTTTTTCATCAGCCTTAAAAGGCATTTCTTGGATAATGCCCAGAAAGATAACTGAAGTTTTACATGGTGGGGAGGAAGCAGGAGTCCAGGTGGAAGACGAGTAGATGGAGAATTGTCCTTGCTAGCATTTGATGGACAATCGGGAAAGAAAGGAATTCCAGGTGTTTTGAGGATCTGAATAACTCGGTGCACAAGATCAAATGGAATTGTTTTCTGCCTTTTTGTTTTTTGTGTGAACAGATTTATTCAGAGGATTCTGTTGATATAGTTGATGTTCTAGGTTCTAATTTTGGTAGAGAATTCTATTTCCTTAGAATCTCAATTGTAAATATGGTTTCAGTACGTTGTACTGTTTGTCTATTTATACATACTAGTAATCCGAAAATAAAATTTTCTTTTGGAATGTAAAAGATAGACAGAGTATCATATAAGTTTGTTCGGAGAAAGTAATTCACTGTTCATATTTCTTCTGCTTCCTTTTTAAAATCTTCATATTTCTATTTGGATCCTGTTCCTAGTTTAGGGTTTTAAGGTGTCTACTTTCGCATCTGGTACTGTATTCTGTAGAAATCATCATTGCTTTGTGTGGATTTATTTTCACTTCACTAGAATTTTGTTTATGTGTTTACTTTCTCAAGTTTTGAGTCCTCTATTTGATTTAATGATCAAAATTTGGCCCTTAGGTTGTTTCTTGGCTGACTAAGTTTTCAAAAATTGCAGGTACAAGAAGCTTTTGTCTAGTGTTGACTTGACAAAAGATTTTTTCTACAGTTATACGTATCCTATAATGCGAAGCTTGCAGAAAAATGTCTTGTCTACTGGTGAGGATGGGATGCCATATGACAATCTTTTTGTCTGGAATAGTTATCTAACACATACAATTCGATCAAGATGCAAGAACACAATGTGGACAATTGCTTTAATTCATGGGCACTTTAAGCAGGTGTTTGATTACTTTTCCATTACATTTTTTGATAACCGAGAAATCCTCGAGGGCTGGTGGTGCACGGTTCAGAATTCGGCAGATAATGGGCTACTTCTCTACCTTCTCTGCTTAAATACTAAGCTTTTGTCTGAGGCAAGGTTCAACTCATCACATGCTCCTAACCACACATCATCTATTGAACTCTCACCACTAGACCAAAGCCCGAGGGAAAACATTAAGATTTACTTTTTCATTACTTATGTTGTTTTTCTCTGCTGATTCCTCTAGTTACAAGTATATTGGATTTAATTTCTCAAGCTTAAAATAACCATACTGATACCTCTGGTTACAAACACTTTTGATTCAGTGCTCAAGCTTAAAATAGCTCCACTGTAAGCTTCTTCCTGCTTGTTGCTGCATCGGGCTTTTCATGATTTTCCTATGCAATCTTGCTGCTGTTTCTTGTTGGAGAGCACATGAGTTTGTCGTTTTTGAAGGACAAATTAGCATGTTTTATCTTTTTGTATATCCATACAATATACTTGGATAAAAGCTGCCTCAAATTAATTGATATGGGAATGAGAATCAAAGATTACATTATAGAAAAAATTACTAAATATTTTCCTTGCTTCTGGTTCGGAAATAGCTGATTACAATTATAGTAACATAGGTTGTACCTAATAGTGTGGCCCAGTGGATGATGAAGTGGATTGAGAACGGTTGAGAATATAATTAAATAATTAAAGTGTGTTCTCTCTAACAACTTAAGCTTTTAGATGAGATGGTCACACTCTTCAACATGGTATTAGAGCCGGACCCATCCCAAATCTTTGTTCACCAATGTTAGGCCCACCCAATTCATTTGCTTCTGATGTTGAGCCCCCTATCTTATATTGTCCATGCTCCAGATGTCCAGTCCTGAGCGTGCGGGTGGGGTGGGGTGTGTGTTGGAGTCCCACATCGTCGGGTTAAAGGGTCCTTGGACTCCTTATATGGTCTTGGGCAATCCTCCCCTCACGAGATAGCTTTTGAGGTTGAGTTAGGCCCAAGGTCCATTTCTTTATTATGGTATTTGAGCCAGACCCATCCCAAATCTTTGTTATTATATTGCCCACGCTCCCATTAACGAGTTAACGAGGCTTGGGCGTGCGGGAAAGTGTTAAGTATCCCACATAAAAAAATGGGAAATTGATCGCCTTATATGGACTTGGACAATCCTTTCCTCATGAGCAAGCTTTTGAGATTGAGTTAGGCCCAAAATGCATTCTTAACATGTTAGCAGGGCAAGCAGAGGTCTTGTCCAAAAATGAATTTTGGGCCTAACTCATTATTAAAAATGAATTTCCACATGCTTGGCCTATGAAAAAAATTAGGCCCGTATGTGGGGGGCGTGTCGAGAATATAATTAAATAGTTAAAGTGTGCTTTCTCTAACAGCTTAAGCTTTTAGATGAGATGGTTACACCCTTCAACAAGAAACATGACTTCTCAAGTTTAAATCCCAAGTGAAGCCTTGACGGATAAAGTTACTTGGCGTTACCGGGTACTTGTGTTGTTGGGAAATCGCAGACATGTCTTGGAATTAGTAGAGGCGCGCGCAAGCTGGTGATTATAATAAAACATAATTACAGTGACATGGGTCAGCTTGTGTAATCCCCTCTAGCTACTATCATATAAAAATACCCAGTGATATATTTGAATCTTAAATCGCCGTGGATTTTGATCCTAACAAACCCTGGATATTAATTTGAAGCAGATGATTCAATTTTTGGTGAAGTTTTGAAAGCTTAGGTGTAACCCCTCCCCTCCCCTAAACCTATTAAAAATGTTGTGCGTTCTTTCTTTATCAAAATTTAGAAAAAAGAAAGTACAAAGGAATTGGTACGGAAGAAAGTACAAGGACATAACCATGAGAGAGGATGAGGAACAAGTGGTCCAACAATTTAACTGGTCTCTATGACAAGGACATAACCATATCCCACCTTTAACTAATTTGTCAGTTCACTTAGAGGCTTTGATATGAGAGAGGATGAGGAAGAAGTGGTCCAACAAGGCTACAACAACATGGCCTTTGCTACTCAAAGAGGAAGAGGTCGTGGGGGTTACTCTCACAAAAGAGGACACTCAACTTTACCTTAAGAGGCAGGGTTTCAGACCTGCTAGGCAAGACAACAACATTAAGGCAATTGGCATGAACATAGTTGGCTCTAGATGGGTGTTCAAAACCAAATTGAAGGCATATGGATCCATAGAAAGGCATAAGGCAAGACTAATTACCAAGAAATACTCACTACTTGAAGGAGTAGACTTTGAAGAAACCTTCAGTCCAGTTGTGAAGGCCACTACTATAAGAATAGTTCTTTCAATTGCCATTACCCGTCACTGGTGTATCATGCAACTAGATGTAAAGAATGCATTCTTGCATGGACATCTCCAAGAAGAGGTGTATATGACTCAACCACCAGCACCATGCAACTAGATGTAAAGAATGCGTTCTTGCATGGACATCTCCAAGAAGAGGTGTATATGACTCAACCACCAGGTTTCAAGAATCCTGGCAAGGTGTGTTTACTAAAGAAAGCATTGTATGGCCTTAAACAGGCTCCTAGAGCTTGGTTTGATAGGTTTAGCTTACATATACTTCACCTTGGATTCAAGTGTAGCAAGGCAGACTCATCACCTTTTGTACTACACTGTAAAAGAGGAACAATTCTACTGCTCCTATATGTTGATGACATAATTATCACTGGAAGTCATACTACAATAATTTCAGAAATTATTGGTGAGTTAGGAAAAGAATTTTCTATGAAGGATCTTGGCTCCTTGCACCTCTTTCCAGGAATTGAGGTCACTTACTTTAGTGGAGGCATTTATCTAAGTCAGAGTGAGTATGGAGCAAAACTACTCTCCAAAACCAGCATGACCCTTGCTAAATCGGTAAGCACACCATTGGCACAAAAGCATGGCTTGCAGGAAGCTGAAGGCGACCCACTGGATGCTTCATTATACAGAAGTATTGTTGGCAGTCTACAATACTTGACACTAACCAGACTAGACATAACTCATGCAGTAAATTTGGTAAGTCAATTTATGCAAAGTCCCAACAATACACACTATCAAACTATCAAGAGGATACTTAGATACGTGAAGGGCATAACTTAGTTTGGTTTGAGGATCTTGTCTCACTTTCCATTTAGGCTATATGGTTTCTCTGATGCAGATTGGGGGGATGTCCTATGACTAGAAGATCAACTACAGGCTACAATATCTACCTTGGAGCAAATTGTGTATCTTGGACATCCAAGAAACAACATACAGTGGCAAGGTCCAGTTCGGAAGCAGAATATAGGGCACTAGCCTCAAGAAATAACATGGATAACATACGTTCTCAGAGACATTGGAGTACATCTAAAGGCTGGACCTATATTGTTTTGTGACAACTGGAGTGCATTATACATGACAGTCAATCCAGTCATACATGCCAGAACAAAACATGTTTAGATGGACTATCACTTTGTCAAGGAAAAGGTTGCCAGTCGATAGCTTGTCACAAGGTTTGTTTGATCAAAGGATCAGTTAGCTAACATCCACACAAAGGCACTGACGAAGGAGATGTTTGCACGATTTAGAAGCAAGCTAGGAGTGGTTATTACACCTCCCACTATCTTGAGGGGAAGTGTTGAAGAGATTGAACCAGAACAGGAGTGTAAGAGATATGTCTGCCTTGAATAGGATAGCTATTGTTGAGTTTGTATTTAAACCAATGTATTAGTCATGCATATTGTAGAACTCTATGCTCATTGTAGAAGTTAAGATACTGGAGGAGTCTTCTTAGGTCACAATTCAGCATATTGGATTTGTATAAATACAGGCCATGTCTGCCTTTGAAACTAAATGAGAAAAACATCGATTGTTCCTAAAATATTTTGCCAATCTTATGTTTTGCTATAGGACACGAGCCTAGATAGAAAAATTTGGAGGTCATTGATTAGGATAGAAGGTTAGTAAGTAGTAGAGTGTATTCCCACTTTATTTGGGAGAGCTAGAAGTCTAACCTTCTCCTCATCTTATTAGTAGTATTATTTAGTAGTCGCACAGTTTCTTATTTTTCAATGTGTATTACTATCAGTTGTTGCATTTGCTTTGTACCTTGCTATTTTGCTGTCATATTTTTCTTGCAATACTGCTTCAAAAACATCCTTTTAAGTCGAGGGTCTATCGGAAACTTCTTCTCTACCTCACAAAAGTAGGGGTAAGTTAATGTGTACATCCTACCCTCCCCATACACCACTTGTGGGATTACACTTGGTACATTGTTGTTGTATCTTGTCCTTTAATTTTCTATTTTCGTATTTATTGTAATAAGTCCCTTCGACTAGAGTTCTGCAGACCAGTTGATGATAAATTGCTCGGGCATCTGATATCTACTTTTTGCTTAATGTCTGCAGACTAGGCTATCAATATTTGGAAAAGACTTCAGTGTTTCCCTGGTTTCTAGACGTTCTCGGCATTTTGCAGGAACACGGTAGGCCAAGTGCCATTTTCATTTTTTATTTTCTATTGTAATTTCCCAAAGGTTTTCTTTTGTTTGCCAGCTTCTTAAATTGACGATCTGTACAAACCAAAAAGTTGTAAACAATAAACTTATCTTTTCTCCACACTATAGAAGAAAATTGAAATAAAAGACATAACTTGTCCGAGGAGACGTTGACAAGGTCAATTTGCTTACTTTTCAGTTTATCTTTCTGTTTCTATAGGGTTTTCCTTCTCGAGTTGCTTCAAACTTATTACTCCCTTTGTCCCACTTTATGTGACACAATTACGAGTTCAACAGTCAACGGAGTTTTCTAGGACTGTGATTTTTTTCTTATTCCTTTTAAATTTTTTGAATTATTAACTATTATAACTTGTATTACAATTTATGAAGCTCCTAAATATGTAACTTTTATTTCAAAACACTTGAAGATTCTATGTTTGAATTCACACTGAAAATTAGATAGTTTGACTTAGACCCTCGTACTCCGAATCGTGTCACATAAAGCGAGACAAAAGAAACATTTTTATTATTATTTAAACATTGTATCCGCTGATCATTGATGTGCAAAAAGTTATTGTACAAGATCTTTGAATTGAGACTAAGCATGTAGTCCTATCCAAAAAGTACGCTTTACAATTGAAGTCAAGCTGGTTCATATGCAATAAGAGAGTGCTTTGTTTTTTTGTAAGCTAATATGTGCTGCTAATGTCTGTAAGAACATAATTCTGCTTATGAGCTAACAAGTTTTCACATGTCTAGACTCTAGAAGACTGATTTAGAATCTTATGTGTAGAATGGCTTAATCGTGTTGCATTAAATTGTAGAATGGGTTAAGACCTGAGCTAATTACTCTTCTTCCTTGATTTAGTAAGTAACTTGCTCATGATTTGTTCTATGTATTATTTGTGATAAAAGTATTTGATGTCAAGTTGTAGGGAATTTCACTTTTGAGCAAGGTGGACATTGTTGAACTGCAAGTTTATTTTTCGTGGGGCACAAAATTTGAATTTAGTATATCGTCTATGATTTAGTTTGTTATCAGCTTCTCTAATCAGTTTTTATTTTCATGTCTATGAGTTTATAGTGATACTTATATTTGATCTTATATTCTATCAATTACTTGCTTGAATCATTCCGTGTTTATTCGATATCTGGAGGGGAAAGCATTGTTGGGTTTCCTGTGTTATTTGAGACTATGGAATGGTCAATCATCAAGTTCATTGCGAGATTTATCACAATTATTCAAGAATTTAAAAAGATTATTACTACATGAGTTAACAGATAAGGTATAAGAAAGAATCTTTCTTCCTAAATATTTGAACTATTAACCCTACTTGTTCTGATGGGTGTTCACCCCAAAGTGTTTCAAGAATCTTTCTTCCTAAATATTTGAACTATTAACCCTACTTGTTCTGATGGGTGTTCACCCCAAAGTGTTTCCGGACTGCATGCGTACATCCTTAAGTAACTTAATGCAGCATGTCAAATTTCACTGAGAGGGATCAGCAGAATCAAAGAGATATTCAACTACAAGAAGAAAGATTAGGTTATAAAGAATAAAGAAAGAATTAAGGCCCTTCACACTTTCAATATATTATAGATTAACATGTATGCTATGTCAAACTGTATAGTCCCCTAATGGTAGAGATAGAAAATAGAAGGATCCTATGATACTTCTTACATATTATCTAAAACATCAAAAATATCTTCTGTTTGTGCTAAACATTCCTGTTTACACCAAAAATTATACAGAGCTAGGCAATTCCTCTTCAGCTTCTGAATGTTGCACTGCTTTCCCTCAAAGCACCTCTGATTTCTCTCTTTCCATATAGTCCACCTAATACATGCTGGGACAATCCTCCATCTCTCTGTCTGATTGGAAAAATACCCTTCTCTCCCCCAACTGTCAAGAAACCCCGTTGTTTTTCCGGGGTACCTTACCCCCCTCAGGTTAATGAAAATTCTTCAGATTTGTTGTTCCATTTGTAGTGTAAACAGATATGGTTGGTTGTCTCTACCTGTTCCCCACACAAATAATATCTAGAACATAAGTTAAATCCCTTGCTTTTCAATTTTTTCTGTGTCAATACTGCTTCATTAGCCACCGGCCAAGAGAAACAAGTTACTTTTCGTGGAATCTTCACTTTTCAGATCATTTTCCATGGCCAGCAACCCACTTGGTTATTAGTTTGCTCAGAATCTTGTAAGCCTCTGCCACCTTAAAAGTTCCTTGAGCGTTTCCTTTGCATACCAAAATATCTGCATTTTCAGATGTCCCCTTAAATAGAGTTGGAGTATGATAGAACATTGTTATCCTCTCCTATGTCCAATCTACGGTAGAAGAGAATGTTCCGTCGGAACAATTATTTATTTCAGTTCAGGGATCCCAGTCATTTAGAAATGTTCTAATAGTCCACCCTTGCTCAGACTAAGCTTCAGCCATTTTTGCTTCCTGTTGTTGGCATAGAGTGTATACTTCTTGGGAATAATTGTTGTAGTATACCTTGTCCAATCCACTTATCTTTCCAGATAGAGATCTTCATACCATTAACCACTTTAAGTCTTGTTTTGCTCCACATTTTTGCCAAAGATTCCTAATCACTCCAAATGCTGCAACCATATGGAGTGGTTACTGGATTTGTAGTCCAACTACCCTCTTCCCCATATTTCTTACTAATCACTTACTTCCAAAAAGGTTCTTCTTCTGAATCATATCTCCGCAATCATTTCATCATCAAACACCGGTTCTTGAGTCTTTAAATTCCTTATACGCATTCTTCTATCTTTCTGGCTTCTTATCATGATATCTGATTTGACTAAATGGCACTCTTTTCATCATTGTTCCTTTGCCTGAAGAAATTATTTCTTGAAGTGTCAATTCTCTTTGTCTCACTAGCAGATGGGGGTGTTCACGGGTCGATTTGAGTCGGTTATTGGTCAAAACCAAAACCAAATCAATATAATCAATTTTTAAATTATTAAAACCAAACCAAATCAAATTTAATATATGTTTATCGGTTTGGTTGTTGTCTGTTTGGGTTCGGTTTGTTTCAGTTGATTGGTTTATTAACCATACACCAAAATACAATAAAGGATTTATTCAAAAGGAAAAAAAAGACAACAATTCATTCAAAAAGAAAAAATAAATCCCGAGATTACCACATAAAACAGTAACATGTCATACATCTAATACAAGATATTTAAATTATAAATAAATTTCGCTGAAAACAAATATACTGATATATTATGTATATATAATTATAAAAAAATATATATGTAGCTTGTCGGTTTGGTTATTTCTTGGTTTTTTGTACAAAACCAAAACCAAACCAAATATTATTGGTTTTTAAAAATCTAAAAATAAACAAACTAAATCAAACAAAAATCGGTCGGTTTTTCGGTTTGGATTGGTTTTTATCCCAACCGTGAACACCCTTACTAGCAGGGGTTGAGATACATACTGATATCATATATGTTGGTAGAGCATCTAACACACTATTAATAAGAGTCAACCTCCCTTCCGTAGGTAAAGTATTGCATCTTCCAGTTTGTCAACTCCTTCTCACACTTCTCTATCACACCACTCCATATTATCATAGATTTGCGTTTTGCTCCCAAGGGCATACCCAAGTACATTTTAGGTAGTTCTCCCACTTTCCCTCCCAGGATGTCACCTAGCACCACCTGAATCTCCTCGACTGTGTTAACTGTATATATGTAGCTCATTCCCAATTAATATGAAGCCTTTAAATGACTCAAAGATGATGAAGATAATCCTCAAAAACCCTCAGCAGCTCCACATTAGCATCACAGAAGATCAAAGTGTCATATGCATATTGTAGGTGAGATAATTCCATGTTGTTGTCAGCCTCGGCATTTACCTCAAAATTCCTAGTCCAACCCTTACTTCTACTTCTGGGGCATATCATTCATCCCTTCCATTGCTAATATGACTAAAAAGATGATAGAGGGTCCGCCTGTCTAAAGCCCCTTTAAGAGGAGAAGAAACCTACCGGTGAACTTTGTAACCAAATTGAGAACTTAACAGTACTGATGCAATATCTGATCCATCTATTGACAAAGCCCATCTTCCGTAGCATTCCCAATAAGTATGCCCCATTTTGGTGGTCCTATGCTTTCTGGATATCCAGTTTGCAAAGGGCTCTAGGTACTTTACTTTGTCTAGCCTCCTCACACTCATTTGCTGTGAATATTGCATCCATGATCCGTCTTCCCCATATAAAAGTCATTTGGTGTCCATCAACAAGGCTATGGGTCACCTTCTTTAGTCTCTGAGCTACCAACTTGGCTATGATCTTGTATACATTACCAATCAAGCTGATAGGCCTGAAATCTTGTAGTTCCACAACACCAACTTCCTTAGGTATGAGTGCCACAAAAGTGGCATTAAAGCTTTCTCAAACACTTCTTGGTCATGAAAGTTCTGTATTGCAACAATTACATCTGGACCAATAACATCCCAACCTTTGATGAAAAAAAGCAATAGTATAACCATCAGGCACGGGAGCTTTTCCACTTGCACTAGATTTGACAGTTTTCAAAATCTCCCGTGAATTGAATGGCCTCATCAGATTATGGTTCTCTTCTTCAGTGGTTATTGGGCATTCCTGCATATCGAAATGAGGTCTCCAATTCTCTGTTTCAGTATACAACTTCTCGTAGTAATGACAATCTACTTTTGGATATCTTCTGCCTTTGTAAGTTCTGTCCCTCCACAACAAGCTTATCAGTATTGTTCATTCTTTGATGAGCATCTGCAGAACTATCTCACAGTTACTTGGTTTGGTATTGGCTTTTTGATGAGTGTTGTAAGTCACTTTCTAGACTCTGTCTAATAGTCATTGAAATGCAAGTGCCACATACTTAATTATATAAAGTCTTTTTGAGGAAAAGTATTACTGCATGAGGATCGAGGATATTGACCGTTTGTTGGGTACATAGATGCTAATTGGGCAGGATCATCAGTTGATAGATGTGCTACTTCCAAAAGCAGTATTCTAGTTAAAGAGAATTTAATGTCAAGGAGAGCAAGATCTGATACATAGTTTCAGATATAGTAAAAAGCAGAATAGCAAGTCATGGCAGTGCAACTTGTGAACTATGGATCAAACCTTTAATCAAAGGAATGAAATTTTGAAGAGATTAGTGGATTCTGTGCTGAAAAATCAGTTTGCGCTTCATATTGCATCAAATATACTATTTCATGATCGGTCACATACATAAAAATCGATAGTCAATTTGTCAGAGAAAAGTTACGAAGTTTGTGAAGTCCAGTGATCAGTTTGCGAGAGCATATTTACAAAGTCCTTCACCTATGTCTGAACTAGTTACCTATGTAGCAAGCTTCGTATATACAACTTGTATGCAGTTATTTTTGGGGAGTGATAGATTATTTAAGTATAAATGGAGTTGAGTAAGCTAATTATACATGTAGTTCTTCATTAAAAAAAATTATGCACGATATGATAAGAGTTAATATCCACCTCCGTTGATTATAACAATGTACACTGACCTGCGTATAAAATGATTCAAGAGTAAGACATTAGTCTTCATGCGTTTCCACAGTTCTTTCTACTGTTTCTTTGATTTCTCACAAATGGTGATTTGACCTTAGATAGGAAGGTGTGGAGGACATGAGTTAGGGTAGAAGGTTAGTAGGTAGGAGTGTGTCCACACTAGTAGATATGAGTGCATTGTCTTGTTGCCCTTACTAGTATTCGTAGGACTACGTAGTTTCTTATTGTTCGATTTCTGTTACTAATTGTTTCGGGTAGTTCGATTGTAGTATTGTTTTGTTGTAGTATTGTTCTGGTATATCTATTGGTTTTGTTACTATTTATTGTCTCTTGTACTTCCATTACGTTTTTTCTAAGACTGTTTCTGTCTTTAGCTCAGGGTCTATCAAAAACATTTTCTCTACCTCACCTTTGAGGTAGAGGTAAGTCTAGGTACACCGTTCCAGACCCCACTTTGTGGGACACTGGGACTACACTGCGTTTGTTGTTGTTGTTGTTGTTGTGGGTAATATGAAGAAAAAGAAAGTAACAAGTGTGTTATAGCACTTCTGTGCATCGTGATTATGTGCTATACTAGATACTGATCTCAATTTATGTAGCACAAATAACATTTGGAGTGTCAATCAAATTTTTATTAATATAAATTTTTAAATAATTTAAGTTGCTAATCATTGTAATTTATAGTATCTTTTATGTAATTTAGTAATTTATGTTACTCGCTTTGTCCCAATTTTAGAATTAGTGAGTCTGTCAAATTTTTCTTACTAATATATATTTTTAAATATTTTAAGTTGTTAATCTTTGTGATTTTAGTATCTTTTAATGTAATTTCAAATAATTTATTTACTTGCTTTATTGCAACTTATGTGACACTATTAGAATTTCAAAAGTCAATCATATTTTTTACTATATGTTTTAAAAATATTATAAGATGTTAATAGTTATGACTTATAATTATTTTTTTGCATAATTTTTAAATATATAATATTTTACAAAAATAAAGTAAATAAATTAAAATAAACAAAGTACTAAATTTGTAAAACATGTTAAATTCGAAAACATCATTTGGATCAACAAATTACTAAATTAAAACAATAAAACATGCAGATTATAAAATGTCAAAACTATCCCGAATTTACGTGACACAAATATAATTTAGATAATCAATCAGATTCTTAATATGTTTTTAAATATTTTAAATTGTTAGCTATTGCAATTTATAATATTTTTTATGTAATTTTCAAATAATATATGTTACTCTACTTATCCAAATTTTGTGGCATTGATATTCAATTATATTCTTAAAATAATTTAAGTTTTTAATTATTATGATTTATAATACTTTTTCTTCTATTCCAATTTAAGTAGCACTGAAATAAATTCGAGAGTCAACCAAATTTTATGATTGAAGGAGCGAAGTGGATATGTCCTAAATGACATAATACCTAATTAGAAGTGATATAGCAAAATTACTATGAAAAAATATTTGTGAAAAAAATTTGATTGTCTCATATAAAATGTCATGTTAATTTAAAACATCAAGAATTAATTTATTATTATATGTCAATTTTGTTTTTATTAAATATTATTAAATTTTTAATACCTAAATGATTTATAATAATTAATTAGGGGTGATATAGTAAAATTACGGTTGAAGTAGCTGAAGTAGACTTTCATAAATATCTATTTTACCTTTTTTTTATTAAATATTATTAATTTTTATATTTAAATGTCTTACTATAATTAATTAGGGGTAATATAGTAAAATCATGGAGCAAACATACTTGTGAATTTTTTAAAATAAGTCTCATATTAGATGTCCTATTAATTTAAAACATCAAGAATTGATTTATCATTTATATCAATTTTATTATTTATTAATTATTATTAATTTTTAATATCTAGATGACTTATAATAATTAATTTGAGGTGATATAGTAAAACTACGATTGAAGCAGCTGAAACAAACATGCCATAAATGTCTATTTTACCTTTTTTAAAATTAAGTATTATTCATTTTCTTATATATAAATGACTTAAAATAATTAATTAGGGATAATATAGTAAATTCACTGAGCAGCTGAAGCAGGTGAAGAAGCAGACATGTTGACGAAGAGCTACCTGCTTCTTCACTCTTATTAATAGTAGTAATTCTAAGTAGCATTCTGTGAAAAGACTCAGATGAGGATCTACAACCATGAACCATTTGATTGCTTGACATCATTTGTATTTGTGCGTTGACGTATGACATTGCGCATATGATATATATGTGCAAGAAAAGATGTATCTGTTGTTTTTCCCTCTGTTCTTGGGTTGTGTCTCCTTGGGAACTTGCTTCCTTGCCGTTATATGCTCGACTTGGTTTTCATACGTGCTCGCACAAATAGTACAATTTCTTAAGCCTTAATCTAAAATATGTGTTCTGATTTGATGAGGCATTTCTTTAATTCCATTATGCTGTATCTGCATTTCTTTATTTTTCTTTATATTTGCTAACCTCAGGGAAGGACCAAAAGAGGGAGAACAACAATCCAGGCTAGCATATGTCCTTTTCTTGGATTGCCGAAATATTAGGGAAGTTCAAAATTGAACTGTGGGTTCCTTGCTATGTAATGTCGACTTAGATTTGACAATGTTTTGGCCTCACTTTTCTGCTAGGCTAGTGAGACAGGATCGTTTTCTTTTTCGTAACACCACTACTTGGCAGTCGTACAACACTACACAACTTAAGCCACACACACACTGCACAGTCTAAGCAGAATAGACTAAGGTTGCAGAAACGTAAAAACACTCAACAATATTACAAGAAACAAGTTCCCAAACTTTTATTCTCTCAAAATAAAAAAGGACAATGTCACACGAATTGTACAAAGGCAATACAACATCACTACCTTGTACAATTTCCAGCAACACAATAAATAGACTGCACATGGGCAGTTACAACAGTTACAACAATGACACTTGGCAGCATGTCATTGGACATGGCCTGCATGCCTATCACATGACTCAACAACCTAATCCAAGCATTCAAATACATTCTGAAATCACACGTTTACAACATTCAAAATTCAAACTACCAACTGTCCCATGTGACAAGCACATGGGTAGCCTTGCTCCTTTAGCCTATGTTTAACACTTAGCCAATTTCTAGCTTTCCAACGCTTAAAACATTTCGTCTTTGTCATGTCTTTCAGCCACGCCTTTGCCTTGCCTGTGTCATGTCACTGCTTGCGCTTGCGTCATGCCACTGCCTACGCCATGCTGCTGTCTCGGCCATGCCACTGCCTAGGCCACGCCACTGCCTATGCTGTGACACTGTCTTGACCATGCTAATGCCCTCGTCTGTGCCATACCAGTGCTGATGTCATGTTGGTGCCGTGCCATGCCTATGTTACTGCTTGCATGCATGCCCGCATAGGTGCCATGCGCCTGTCATTGGCTCATGCGCCCTAGGTTGCCTTGCCATCACTCCAGCACCTTGGTTATCATCAGCTGCCTGCTATCTCATAGCCACCACAGCATCACATTGCTTGCCTTAGCACATGTCAAGGCCAATGTGCACCTTGACATGGCTTGTCAGCCATCATGTCTTAGTCTAGGGGACTAACAATGCACCCCTACCAGATGAACTCGACGCCCTCGTCGAGGTTGTTTTGAGATAGTCCTCCATCGCTTGTCGAACTGGCACAAGTTCTGCCAAATTATCCAAAACAAGTGAAACCCTAACTTCAAATGTTCTTGGACCAATTTTCAGATTCTAAGAGCTAAAACTAGAGACTAAAGCTACAATATAAGAGTAATATCAAATGTCATCAAAGTCTAATGAAAATACAAGCTAAAGGGTCTATTTATACTTATTACAACCAAATAACAAAAATGCCCTTAATGAGGGGATTAGAAAAGGGCTCTTATAGAGTGTTATTTTGGAGTGTAGAAAGTCCATCATGCCCTTAGTAAAAAGGCTGCCTCTTGAGTGTAAGGAACCTCCTCCTTTCTTCACTTGGACAAGGCTTTGTAATTGTTCCAAAAGGTCTTCAAGCACTTGCAAATCCGAGACTTGATCCTTTGACAATCTGAAACTTGAACCTTCTACAAGACCTTGTAAACCTCATGCTCCTTGTGCTTGTATCATCCTTTCCATCTTGAAGGGATTTGTCCTTAAATTCAGATCTTGCAAAACCAAAGAGAGAGCAAAACAAACACAAAATCCTCTTGGTAGGAGTGTTAGCATTAGTATCACACTTATATAATCACCCATGGTTGCTCAAACTTAACATACATCCACATATCCTTGGTTTTTAACTTAAAAAGCTTAGCATAACGTATACCAAAGACATGAATAGCATAGATATCAAGAATAAGTGAGCACGACCAGCAACTATAATCTTCACATCTCAAGAGTATTCCGGGGTCAAATGGGAGTAAATGATAAAGGTTTAAGTCTAGATGACCCATTCGTTTCACTAGGTTACCAATTTCATAATCATTCAAGGCATTACCCACCACTAGGACAAACACAAGGTTATTATAAACAAGATTAACATAAGGGCTTTCATTACACAAGTTCAAAGGACCATATTCTTTATCAAGATCAACAATACAATTATGCCAAGGGGGTACACTTTTGGAATACACCCAACTATCCTTTGTTATAATCATGAAACACCTACCACAAGCAAAGGACACGGCTAAGGTAAACATCAAGGAGGGAGGCAACTACAAAGGCCCACAAAAGCCATTTAGCATTGTAACTCCAAGTTGGTCAATAAACAAGTGTCCTACCCCTACATAAAACAAATCCAAGACTAGCATGAATATCGTCATAAGCAAAGAGGTAGTATAGGAAGGCATCAAGTGTAAAGGCATCATCCACGGTGCTATCATCGATAAGAATGCCAAATGATTCAATAGTTTTAGCACATAAGGATGGAATCAAATCATTTAAACACATATGACTTCCTTCTTTCAAATGAAACATAAACTTGGCATCCACAAGTTGAGATTCAAGCAACTTAAGCACAAGTGTGTTAAACAAGAATGCACATGTATAAGCAACACCCCAAAGAGGCAATGACACATTTGCCCTTTGGTCCAAGAATATGAAACCACCTTTGGGAAAGGGGTTACAAATAAGAATCAAGTCACCAAGAAAGGCACCGAGATCAAATGGAAGAAGTAGCCAAGGATCTAGGCCAAGGCTAACCTTTCCTTTCCCTAGAATGCCATTCCCACAATCATGCACATCATTTGCCTTTAAGTGGAGACTAACATTCAAGGTTAAAGACCTACGGCCTAAAAGGCTTCTCTCAACAAGGTTCATTCTATCATTCACAACATTTTAAAACACATGATCACTATGAGCAAAACTAGTAGCATGGTTTGCATCACACAAGCTCAAAGAGTCATGTCCAATATCATGATCAATCCTATCAACATCATCACTAACTTGAGACTCCTCAAGCACATCATACATAAACTCAAGTAATGGACTACATTCGTGAATAAATTGATCTTCATTCACATCCTCACTAGTTGTTGGCAACTCACATACCAACGTAGACTCATCTTGGTTTTCAGAAGGGTCAACTAGTGTGTGAATACTCTTGTCACTTGGTATTGGAACCTTATTCAAGTCATGAGTGCTAGCACTAGATGGACAGAAATTATTCTTACAAAAAGAATTGATTTTGTCATCTAAAGGATCAACTAGTGCTTGCGGACTCACAACAAGAGTTTGGTCCTTATGCAACCTAACAACACCAAGAGTATCACAAAAGGAAGATTCACACACTTCTTCACTAAGAAAATCCGAAACTACACTACTTTGGCCACTACTAGCCACATCACAACATTTTAAGTTCAAGGAAATGTAGAGTGTAGGAATGTCACCTTGTGGATCGTAGGAAGTGTGTTTTCCCTCTTGTTTAGCATTAGGACAGCCTTCATGCTCCTCATTACAAGGGAATAGTTCAAGTTTTCCCTTTGGACTCACTTTTTCATCAGTTGTCTCAAAATGGGGACTTTCGGCCAAGGGTTTGGATGGAGCTTTCTTGGGCTCCTCTTTGAGACTTCTAGGGCCTTGAACTTGCACATAAGGAGGGAAAGTACTAGGCAAAATGCTAGAATTTGGGTTAGTGAATAACAAGGGTCCTTTGTGGGCAAGACCCGCAATCAAGTGTTCCTTTTCCCTTTCAATTTCACTACCCTTAGTTTCCCCTTTTCTCTCCTTCCTTTCTCCACACTCTTCTTGTATCTCACCCTCAAATTGCTCTCCATCTTGAGATCCAACCTCATCACCCTCGCATTCTTTCATTATCTCTTCTCTTATTTGAATGGAGTGGTTTCCGTTTTGGGGATCTTGGAGAGAAGGCATTGGATTGGTGATGGATTTGCATTTGTGACATGGAATTTGATGGAGTGTAGGTTTTGAGGGGTTTGAACTTGTGGAGGGTTTGGTGGACATAGTCTATCACAGAGTCTATCAACCCCCACTTTCAATCTAGCCACACCACCCTTCAAGGATGTCATTTCACTCCTCAAGGCATCATGATTATCTTCCATTTTCCTCCTCAAAGTATCATTTATCTTCCATTTTTCAACCCAGGGCATCAATCCGAGCCATCAAGGCTCCAATAGCATCATTTCCCAAAGGTTGGAAGTAGTACCCTCAGATTTCATCAAATGGACCTAAAAAGTGCAGAAAACAGCAAGCAAACAACCTACAAAACGAGCAAACAAGTTAGTTTAAAAAGCCTCACTTCACTCACACTCAACCTACCTCAAACAAGTTGGATCGGAATTGATCTTTGTTTGAAATGACTCAAATAAAGTGATGCACGCACTTGAACCAACAAAATGCTACGACTTAAAAATGAGAGAAGCACACACAAAAAAAACGGAGACACGAAATAAACGAACTCTAAACTAATTACCAACCTAGTAGGTACTTACTAGTTTGCTAATTAGTGATAGAATTAGCTTAAAAGAAACTAGAATAAAAAATTATAAATTAGGAAATCTAACTTTAGAGTCGAATTTTGGTTGAGAACAAGTGATGACGTGGCACTATGTGGTTGGTTGTCACTTTTTGAAATTCCAATTTTTTTTTTCCAACTTGTTTCGGCCAAACACCTCTTAGGAAGGAAGAGAATTTGGTTTTGGAGGGAAAAATTTCAAGTTTGAAGCCTTTTCAAGCTTCAAAATGAATGAGAAATGAATTGGTCCCCCCTTTGTACTTGCAATTGTACTTTGTTGTCCCCTTGTCCCCTCCTCCTTTTGGAAGAATGGAATATTCTTTGAATATGCTTTTGGACAAACAACTTTTTCACTCTCTTTCTTCCTTTTTTTGGATCAAACAAGAACTTTGAATATCCTTCTTCACTAAGTTATGAAGATCATGGATGAACAAGATGAATATTCAAGCGTTGACCAAGTTTGACCACCTAGCAAATGAACTCCAAATCTGAATTTTTTTGAAGATCTAGGTTCTTTAGCCCAAAACAACTTCAACCAACCAAAAATCAGCCACAAATCAAGTCACCAACACCAACCAAAAACGTCACCCTCTCCCAAAAAGCTTCAAACAAGCCACAACAATGGTGGATCTAGCTCAAAACCAACCAAACTTCACTCTAAAAGTAAATCTAGACTCCTTTGGCACTAGAGAGCAAGGATCTAGTGCAAGAAACTACAAAGGCAAAGTAAAAACTTGTAGATCTAAGTCCTAAATTCGGATCTAACACAAGACACCACTAGACAACATTTTTTGTTTTGTATTTTCTGATTTTTTGACTCTTTTTTGTTGAGATTTTCTAGATAAGAACACTAAAACCAAGATTTAGGGATGTTGGAACAACCCTAACCAAGGCTTTGATACCAAATGATAGCCAAGTGGCTATGAACACACGAAAATGGTTATTAAGATGCAAATTCCAGCAACCAAATAAAGAGAAAACAACATATAGAATGGAGATGAAGAAGAAGAATGCTTGAAATTAAAGGATAGATAGAAAGACTCCTACTCCTATTCAATGATTAGCACTAGAAAATATTTCAAAATCTTCAACAAACCTCACAAATAAGAGTTCAAACCTTCCTCTTAGGCGACCCAAAGGAAACACTCTTCCTCAAGTACACCTTTCTTGCCAAATTATCCAAAACAAGTGAAACCCTAACTTCAAATATTCTTGGACCAATTTTCAGATTCTAAGAGCTAAAACTAGAGACTAAAGCTACAATATAAGAGTAATATCAAATGTCATCAAAGTCTAATGAAAATACAAGCTAAAGGGTCTATTTATACTTATTACAACCAAATGACAAAAATGCCCTTAATGAGGGGATTAGAAAAGGGCTCCTATAGAGTGTTATTTTGGAGTGTAAAAAGTCCATCACGCCTTAGTAAAAGGTGCCTCTTGAGTGTAAGGAACCTCCTCCTTTCTTCACTTGGACAAGGCTTTGTAATGGTTTCAAAAGGTCTTCAAGCACTTGCAAATCCGAGACTTGATCTTTTGACAAACCGAGGTTTACAAGACCTTGTAAACCTCATGCTCCTTGTGCTTGTATCACACACCGAACTCCACTGCACGCCTATGCTAATCAACATATTTCTTCATGCATTTCTAGGCCTTTCTCAAGCTGTCTTGTGCCTCAACAAGCATGTTATGCTTGTCTTTTGCATATCTGTAAGCAACAGGGCAAATGCCATGACTCTTCAACGTCACCGCCTCCAATGGTGTCATAGGCTGCATGCCTAAGGCAAGTTCAAATGGGCTCTTTTTTTTTGCCGACGACATATGTAGATTGTAGCAAAACTGCGCTGTATCCAACAAGTCTGCCCAATTTCGTTGGCTTGCCGTCACATAATGCCTCAAGTATTCTTCTAGCAAGTGATTGATCCTCTCAATTTGGCCATCAGTTTGAGGATGATTTGCTCTGGAAAACTTCAGATCCTCATCATGCGGAACAATGTATGCCAGAACCGACCAGTGAACTGCGCATCTCTATCACTCACGATATCACTTGGCAAATCGAAGTGCTTCACCACGTTCTTATAGAATAATCCTGCAGCAACTTTCGACGAGCAAGTAATTGGAGCAACAACAAAAATAGCATACTTTGAGAACTTGTCCATCACCACCATTATGGATGCATGGCCATCCACCTTAGGAAACCTAGAAATGAAGTCCATAGAGACAGATAACCATGGCCTTTCAGGAATAGGCAGAGGCTGCAACAAACCCTCCTCCTTCATACGTTCGGTCTCGTCTCTTTGACACATATGACATGTCTTCACGTATGCTTCACTGTCATCTTCCATCTTTGGCCAGAAATATACACGGGACAACAAGGCTAGCATCCGTTCAACACCCGGATGACCAGCCCAAGGAGTGTCATGCGCCTCTTTCATCATGTCTTTACGCAGTCCACTGCCTTGAGGTACCATGATTCACCCCCTTTAAAGTAAAAAAGATCGTTCTCGATCCAATACCTTCGAACGGCCCCATCTTTCACTTGACCCATCCACTTGACATAAAGTGGGTCATTTGCAGCACATAACTTAATTCTGTCCAGAAAATAAGTTTCAAGTCTAGAAATAGAGTATACTGCAGCAAATACCTCTTTCCCACTTAGTGCATTAGTAACCTGGTTGTGCTTTCCTGGTTTATGCTCCTACATTAAGTCATACTCAGCCAAAAACTCTTTCCAACGTGCCTGCTTTGGACTCAGCTTCTTCTGCATCTTAAAGAATGTGTTTGCGATATTGTTAGTCCTCATAATAAACTGAGTGCCCAACAAGTACACCCTCCAAGTTTGCAAGCAATGGACTACTGCTACCATCTTTTTTTCATGGGTCGAGTATCGGTTCTCAGCATCACTAAATTTTCGACTTTCAAAGGCCACAAGATGACCTTCCTGCACCAACACGCCCCCAACAGCTTTGTTCAATGCGTCAGTAGGTACTTCAAAAGGTAACTTGAAATTTGGCAGCTTTAGTGTAGGTTCTAAAGCAATAGCTTCCTTCAACGTTTGAAGTGTTGCATCACACTTTTTAGACCACACCCACTTGACATCTTTCTTCAGTAAATCTGTCAATGCCGCCGCTTTATTAGAGTAACCTGCAATAAACTTGTGATAGTAGTTAGCCTAAACCCAAGAATGATCTCAATTCTTTGACCCCGCTAGGCTCCTTCCATTCAACAATTGCTTGCACCTTCTTTGGATCCATCCTCACTTGGTTTTGACTAACCAAATGTCCAAGGAACTTCTTCCTTCTTAGCAAACTCGCACTTTTCCATCTTTACTTAAAGTTTGTACTCCCTCAAACGAGACAATACTAACTTAAAATGTTCCAAGTGTTCATCAAGGGAGCAACTATAAATGACTATGTCATCTAGATATAGAACCACAAAATCGTCTAGGTAATCAAACAACACATCATTCATCAAGTTGCAGAAAGTTGCCGGGGCGTTTGTCAACCCAAACGGCATAACAAGAAACTCATATGAACCATTCCTCGTCACACACGTGGTTTTTTGTTCATCTCCTTCTACTATCTGAACAATAACCTGATCGTAGATCAAACTTAGTAAACCAACATGCCTTGCTTAGCCTATCCATGAGATCTTGCACCAGCGGGACAAGATACTTGTTCTTCACAGTCACTTTATTCAATGCCCTATAGTCCACACACATCCTCATTGAACCATCTTGCTTCTTTTGGAACAAAACAAGAGCACCGTAAGGAGCCTTGAATGGCAGAATCAAACCCGCATCCAACAATTCATTCAATTGTTTTCAAAGTTAAGTTAAGTCTTTAGGAGCCATTCTATAAGGAGCTTATGCAGGGGCAATAGAACCTGGTAGCAACTCTATTTTGTGATCAATGTCCTTTCTTGCGGCAACTCTTTAGGCAACTCGGGAGGCATCATATCAGCAAATTGCTTCAATACTTCGGCAACACAGTCCGAAACCTCCACCTTTACATCTGGTTTCACGTCTATCATAGCAGCAAGGAATATTTCATCACCTTTCTTCAATCCTTTTTCAACCGACATTGCATAAATGATAGGGGACTTGTTCTTCACTTTCTTTGCTTCTCCATAAGGATGAACAACCTTAATGAAACTTGGATTGGCCTCGTTCATGATCATCACTCCATCTAAGTGAGGAAAAGGAACAAAGCAAAATTTTCTAAGGAAATCGATCCCTAGAATGACTTCAAAATCACCCAACGGCATAGCCATCAAGTTGTGTTTCCCCGTCTACTTTCCAGTCACCATCTGCGCATCATAAGCAATGCCTATAATGACTTGTG
The DNA here is from genome assembly GCF_002878395.1 of Capsicum annuum. Taxonomy (NCBI): domain Eukaryota; kingdom Viridiplantae; phylum Streptophyta; class Magnoliopsida; order Solanales; family Solanaceae; genus Capsicum; species Capsicum annuum. The sequence continues at coordinate 205,854,651 of NC_061114.1, forward strand.
CCTTGGAACTCACAGTTTGGACATAAGATGGAATTTTCTTCAACTTCAGTCCATATTTTGCAATAACCTTGATATCCACAAACGTATGAGCGGCCCCGATATCCACCATGGCCATCAACTTTCATCTCTATGTGAATTAAAGCAGCATGAGGGTTGAATTACTTTGAGGAGTCACCCAGAACGTTCAACAAACTGATTTGATTCAGTGACAAACCCAAAGGATTCTCCAAAGCTGCAACAACTTCTTTACCCCCACCTTGGTTCACATTTCTAGCGAGCATAACATTCAGTCTTTCACGATTGGGACAACTCTTGGCCAAATGCGGTCCACCACAAGTCCAGCAACCCTTAGTATTGCCCTATTTCCCCTTGTTCTTGGTGTTTCTAGCATTTATTGGGGCCTTGCCCTTGTCATCCTTGTCATTTCGTCCATCTTTCTTCTTTTCCCCTTTCTTCTCAGCCTTTTTCTTAAACTTTGAAGTTGTGGGAGTGTTAGAATTAGAACGAGTTGAGCGAAAATCCACTTTCACATTTTGCCTCCTTAATTCGTTTTGGGCCCATGCCTGCATTCCTGAAATGAAGTTATGTAACTTGTCTTCATTAGACATGTTTTAGATGTCCAACATCAAGGAAGTAAATTTCTTAATATAGTCGCGAATCGTCCGTTTTGCCTTAGCCTTTTCAACTTGTCTCTA
>NC_061114.1:205858345-205949124 GCF_002878395.1 Capsicum annuum
AGTTTAAAAGTCCTGCATTCTTGATTTCCACCATTGAAATGATTTTAATCGAAGTATGGTGGCCTTGTGATTGATAAGCCTTCTTGAACTCCTTGGGTGCGTCCATCTTCAGTCTTTCAAGGTGTTGGTCTTTATTGAAAGATTTGGCTCTAATATCAATTGTTGGTTTGATTGCAACTGAAGCACTCAAAGAACCAGGTTCTTTGAGCAACTGTGCAAAAAAGTAAATTGTGGAATATAAATCTAATACAAGTATTTTATGTGGAAATCTCCTTGCTCAAAGAAGTAAAAATCATGGCATACCTCAGTAGGACTTCCCTCCAAACTCTTCCACTAAACTTGAGCCCAAACTTCAAATAGGTTTACCACTGCCATTGTAATAACTAAAGAATTGTTCCCAACAGTTCTACCTCTACCCTCTCAAGTCTTCTCTTCAATGACTCTACCTAGACAATGTGCAAAGAGGGGTTACCTGGTATCCTATGCTTTTAGCATATTTTAGCTCTTCGCTGTAATAAACACCGACAAATTCACCAGTAGGGAGGATTAGTGTGTTTTTCGAAGTCCTATATGGTATGAATAGTCTTCATATCCGGTGGGCGACAACATATGCCTCAATTAAGCCAAACCCTCTATTCACACTTAAACATCATATGCTTGTGTGGATAGCTACTGAAAGGGTGTATGGCACGACGAAGAACTTGGCTTTCCCCAATCTATCAAACAAGTCGGCGATCAAGGGAATAGGGTATTTCTTCTTCACAGTTATCTTGTTTTGTCCGCGATAGTCGCAAATCCTAGAATGACGGTTCGACCCCGTCCTTGGCCTCGAGGAGTGGTGAGTAGCACGAAACTTGTTTCAATCAAATGGCATAGTATTAGGGTAGGAGGCTTTCTTTTGTTATAAAAATCTACAGACAAGATTCTGGAACTTCCAAACCAAAGAAATGCAAGATGAGGAGGAGCTTTTTACGTTATGCTTCAATAGATGAGCTGATATCACGCTGTCCCCTAGACAGTTGGTACACGTGGTTAGAAGCTCTATACCTCCCTAGCAAAGGCATTTCCCTCTTTCTTCCGCGAAGGCAGTGAAAGCCTTATCCAAGCCTATGAATCCGGTATGGAACACGGGATTAACTACAAAGCAAATGAAACTGAGAGTAGCTAGAGACAACAATTTTCTGATGGGATAGTTCTGGTGTTGTGACCATAATATCGCATTACCATGGCGGCTGCCTTGTTTGGAAAATGGTTGATAAGCAACCCGTCTGCTGTGGCGGGGCGGCTTTTTTTCTTTCACAATAAGACCTGGACGATTATCCCTACCTTCGATAGCTTACGAGTTTACTTTCCCCAACCCTCTCTCTCGATGTGGTGCCTCACTCTGCTCTATCAACACTTAATCGCAATGCCGGAAGGTAGGATTTCAGGTCTTTTGGCAATGCAATAGAAGGCATATTACTAATTGATTCTTTGGCCATTTTGTGTTCGGGCCGGATTGACTAACCTAACCTACCCTTAAAAAGGCTTGATTTTAGGATTGTAGCTTCGGTCGATAAGGTAAGCGCTCATTTCGTTCTTGCTTGCTTTCATTCTGTTATGAGAGAGAGGCTTTTTCTTCTTTATTTCTGCTTTTATCATCTATATCCCTATATCCCTGCATAAATTTTCCCAAAACTCATTGATACCAGTATGATTAGATGTACTATATTCTTTTCTATCAAGGATCAAGATTAATCTCAAGACAACACCTACTACAATCAACTATGAAGGTAATCAAGATCCCGCCTTGGAACCACTCGAAGATACTAACTATTATAGCTAAAGAACTCTATGGATAGAACTTGATAGGAACAAGATCTTTATTGTTGCAGGAACTTCTTCGAGTCTCTGTGTAGAATTGAGAAGATTATGAAGGCTCTGTTTTTGGGGTGTGTCCAACGTCAAAGAATAAATCGTGTTGTATATAGGAGTAAGCAATTGCCTTCTAGCTCTCAAATCCAACTTAGAATTGGTTCAAATCTTACCATGACTCATCCTAATTTTACTTGGTCACCTACTTCTTCATCTGTACAGGCTTCTTGATGCCCTTATTCCATGTTGGTTCCATGTGCATAAATTATGGTAAATTTCCTTGTCAGGGATCATAGGGCTTCAACACCCTCCAACCTTGTAAAACAAAATTTATTTGATGGATAATGAGGAAAGTGGTATGGACTACGTTAAGGGTGGTAACAGAACCGGAATTTTTCGTTCCGGTCCGTTTACACCGTTTCCGGTGATGTTTCGGTACGGGTTGCAACCGGTATACCGGTACCCAATGGTTCGGAATACGGTACCAATGCTTCTATCCAAAAAATTCCGGTTCCGGTACCAGTTGACCGGTCCGGCGATGTGAAGACTGTTAAATTTTTTTTTTTAAATTTTGGTCATTTGGAATTGTTATATTAATATATTATATTTTAGTAAAATATAATACTATAAGTTATATAAGTTAATATATTATATTATATAAGTTAATTATATAATATAATTTAAATTAAAAAAAAAACGTGAACGGTCGTCGTTTCCGGTACTGATCCGGTGCCGGTCCGGTTCTACACCGGTAACCAATGGACCGGTGCGGACCAACAAAAATGTGCGGTATTACCGGTTCCGGTAGTACCGCTTCCGGCGACAAACTCCGGTAAGGCTCTCCGGTTCCGGTTACACCGGTCCGGTGGTACCAGTTCCGGTCCGTTGCCACCCTTAGACTACGTACACTTTCCCCTCCCAGACCTCACTTTGGGGGAATATACGGGGTATGTTGCATGTTGCTTTGTATAATGAGGAAAGTAGCACGCCCCCAAAATTTTCCCAAAGAAAAATGAACATCTTGTCAGATATGCTCCCAAGCATGTTTCTCAAGAAAATTTCTGTCCTACTTTCTAGGATTGTAGAACACTTTCTTCGGCGAAATCTAAACTGGAATCTGACCTTTGTTTCTTCAGCCAACAGTTATCACCCAATGTAGTTACTGAGATAACCACTTAGATAGGAATTTCTACATCATCATGGGGGAAAATAAAATCTACTTTGCAGTAGGTTTCAAGTCTTATGATATCACGAGGTTAGCTACTAGAGAGGAAACCTGGTTCAAATGGGTGGAAAGAATTCAAAACTTGATGCTTAGAATTACTTTCAACAAAAAAAACCATGGAATGGTTAATCTTCGCATTACGAGAAGCTTCAAAGGATTCTGGTCTACACACGAGGACGTGGAAGCTTAATGATCAATTTGCAGATTTTCTTCTTTTCCGGTAAGCATAACAAGTTCGGTAGATTTATTAGCATTGTAACAGTACAAGGGGGAAATAGATCCGTCATTATAATAATACCAGAAATTGCATTTAATAGGGGTTGGGGGGACACAGCATTGAAGATAGAAAGGTTTATTAACGACCAAAAAGAAGCTGATAAGACTTTTTGAAGTAACAGTAAATAAAAGGAGCAAATAATACATACCAAAATTGATACTGAAGTACTGATGCTTAACACTAGATACACTGATATTATAACAGGAAATCTGAAAACAACCACCCGGACACTTCTAACACCTTAAATTACTTCCTAATACATGAATGAACTTTAGTTACACAATACATAACAGTACAATTAAACAGATCACAGCATTTCTAGACATTGACAGGCCAGAAATCTCCCAGAATTCCCTTTTCCAATTTTCTGAATATCACCTTCTAACTGCCTTGCCCCTTTTTCTACTCTCATGGTAGTTACCAAGTCTTTTAATTGTTTATTTTGACCTCCTAGAATAAGTTTTTATAACTTGAGTTACATCAGAAGCTCATAGCACAAGTAGACTCAACTCAGGATGACAGATCCAGAAATTCTATATGCTGACTCAGTAAGAAACTAATAAATGGCAGTCACTGGCAGCACTGAAGCAGTGACTTGTCACAACAGGGACGAAATTCCCACTCTTGGGACCGATACAGAGCAAAAACAGGGCCTACTCGGAAGATGCATCGTTGGGTCTTCAATGTAGATGAGAAGGAGAAACCTACACTAATAGACATCAGAAGATGGGCACCAGCACATGGAAGAAGGCGTTTGGAATCAATATATACGAAATGGGGAGTCTCTTTTCTGGTCGACTTCCCAAATAGACACATGGCAGAACACATTCTTCATGGAGGCTGGACCTGGACCTGGACCTGGAAGCACTTAAAGCTCCATCTTGAATGGTGGTTGCTGACAGTGGGATGCTAAGTTGTATGGACTCGGGTGCGGGTATCCGAGAGGGGTGCGGATGTGAGAGTCGGATTCAAATTTAGGGTCGTCACATATTCTCCCTTCCTCCGACGACAACAAATTTTGTTCTTGATCTTGGGTCAACGTCTCCGGATTCGTTTGACCGAATCGGAGACGCACCCCGCACCAGCATCTGGTCGGGACGGGTTCGGTGGCGAAACCAACGAGTCCGCGCAACATAGGTGGGATGTTGCTCTCAACGAACGAACTCAACATGGATGAGAGTTGTGGGTCTTCCGCTATTTCTCTGGATGGAGAATATTTTTATAATCATTGGAAAGTAATGTGGAGGATGGCTGGAAACTAAGGAAGAGACATCTCTTAAGAATCTCTTAAAATGGGCAAGGTTAAATGTTAAAAGTAATGGGGAAAACATTCTGAATGAAGGCGGAATAACAGATAAGGGATTTACTTTCATCATTCCGATTTGGTCGGAAACACATTCTTTGGTGATGGACGGCAAAATGAAGGAGATGAATGGCAAAGACCGCTGGATAATTAAAGAGAACAGGGGAAGGAACAATGGTTTTATCATTGGCAAAACACTGGTACAATCACATGGGTGCAGCTGGTGTGTGCCAATCATCACACGCTTAGGAGTGGGGCCAAACTTTAAAATAATGGGCTAATTTTAGGTCACAAGGAAAAAGAAAGGGTATAGGATCTTTATTTAAAAAGGTCCTAGTTCCTTTTAATGAGGCCCAAATCTTTAAACCCATCCAAATATTTGAAGCGGTGATTTCTAAGTTAGACCCCGTGGTAACAGAGGTAGAAGCTAATATCACAGAGAGGGAATGTTTTGACAGCGTTGGCAAAGAGATAAATGTGATTATAGATGAACAGGAAAATCTTTTGGTGGAATTCACAAACACTGGAGAGGGGGAAGATTTTGTAGACGAAGTTACAATTCTACATGAAGCTGGAAATTTTCTGCTAATAATAGTACACAACTAGAAATGCAAATTCCGAACAATATGGTTGAAGAGACATGGAAAATTGAGGACGCGAAGCGTTTAAATTTTCGAAAACTCCCAAAATCTAGGGACCGCAGGAGCTTAAGGGGTTGGCAATTGAGATGGATTTTCAACGCAATGGGTCGAGAACCAGCAGGAGGGGAAAAACAGCCAGTGCATATGAATATGAAGATAATATCATGGAATGTGCGGGTTTAAACTGTAGGGATAAAAGGAGGGTTGTTAACAATGTGATGCAGGAATGAAAGACAGATGTCAACCAAATTAGAAGGGGCAAGTAAGGAGGTGATTAAACAGGTGTGGGGAAATAGGGTAAGGAGGTGATTAAACAGGTGTGGGGAAATAGGGTTGTTAAATATGTGCAATTGGAGGCAAGTGGAAATGGGGGGGGGAGCATATTATTTTGGATAGCAATGTTTGGCAGGAGGATGTTGTGCAGATAGGTTCCTACACTCTAACTTGTAACTTCAAGTCAAAAGTTATCGACTTTGAGAGGCATATGATAGTGGTCCTATGCACCAACCTGTAATGTGGAAAGGCAGGAATTGTGGTGGGAAATAAGGGCAACTAGGAGTCTATATACTGGACCATGGGTTGTAGGTGGAGATTTCAACATTGTCAGGTCTGCTTCAAAGAAGAGTTGTTCTAGGACTTCTGTCTACATGAATGAATTCTCTGATCTAATTGAAGATATGAAGTGGATTGACCTCCAACGTGAACGGGGGAGCTACACTTGGACTAGTGGAAACAATTGGGGATCTGCATCTAGAATTGATAGAATATTATGCTCTACTGAATAAGGAGAAATTCAATAATGTCAATCAGGAAGTGTTGCCAAGAGTTTGTTCAGATGACACACCAATTGCACTCACTAGAGGCAGCTGGGTATATACCACGTCTTATTTCAAATTTGAAGGATGGTGGCTTGAAACTGAAGGATTCAGTGATAGAATTAAAGAATGGTGAATGTCTTTTGAGTTTGAAAGGAGACTGACTGCATTCTAGCTTCCAAACTAAAAACTTTGAAGACTAAATTGAAAGAGTGGAGCTCAACTCCATATGGAAATCGATACAACTTTGATATCACTTGTTGGGTTCGAAATTGAGAGGACGTCATGCGAAAGTTATTAGTTGTAAATCATAGAGGCGGTAATTTAGACTACAAAGAAAAACATATAAAAGCATAGTTATTCTACGGTTAAGACTACATTATGGATGCTATTGTGTTATAGTATGAGAAAATGAGTGTTCTATTTATAGAGGTCCAAAACCTTTCTCCAAGAAATAGGCTAGTCAAATATGGAAGAGTTCTATATTTCCCTTTAAGGATACTTAAAAGCACTTATGGTAATACTTTGACTTTCATTTAATAGAAAGTTAAAACTCAAATTTGGTAAAAAAATCTGGGCAAAGTTCTTAATAAATCTCCTTATTTTGCCTTGATTTTCTTAACAAAACTTGATCCACCTTCTTCACATGCATAATTTTCGTTCTTCACATAATCTTCATTATTGCTACTTGGTATGCATAAAAATGGAGCCTGTTTGGGTTAAAAATATATGAGCCCTTTCGGATTAAAAATATTGGAGCCCTTTGAAGGATTAAAACTGAGCTTTATTCTTATAGATGTGACAACAGAATTATTGAAAATATGATTTGACAGTTGTCTCCACATGTAGTATTTTGGACTAAATCTTCATTATCATCAAACTGGTTGCAACTTTTTTATCTTAACGTGTCTTCAATCTGAACCATTAGATCGTTGAACCATAAGCTTTGATACCTATACCTTGTGAGAAATATAGGTGAAAGATTTTTTTTTTTTATTTGAGAAAGTAACATTTGTATTAAAAACCAGCACTTGGGCAGTGCAAAAAAGACCATTTTACAACTGAAATAAAAGTTCCTGAACCCAGCATAACTCTAAAACTCCTAGGATATCTTCTGCTTCTATAGGAGATTTCTTGTACACAAAAACACAAAAGAAAAATGCATTCAGTTTTAGTTCTCTGGACTGTCCTACTCCTATCTTCAAAATTTCTAGCATTCCTCTCTCTCCAGACAGTCCAACAAATGCAAGCTGGGATGCTTCTCCAAATTCTCCTGCTCTTGGCCCCACTTCCAACTTCTTTCCAACTACAAAGAGTGTCAACAATCTTGCTAGGCATTATCCATTGTATGCCTTTGAGATTGATAAAAATCTTCCATAGTTGATTAGTAATTTTGCAATGTAAGAATAGATGTCCCACTATCTTAGCTACTTCTCACAAACAACAGTGTGTAACTAAGACGATATTTCTCTTCCTTAGGTTTTCATGTGTCAAGACTGCCTCTTTTGCTAATATCCAAGAGAAACATGCCACCTTCAAAGGTGTTTGAGATTTCCAAATTTGTTTCCATGGCCAAATGTTGTTCTGCATACTAGTATCATTTAGGCACTTGTATCCTGAACTTACTTTATATGCTCCTTTATTATGTCTATTCCACCATAATCTGTCCATCCTATTTTTTAGCCCTTGGAATGTATCAAAAGGTTTGAGTAACTCAACCATTCTTGTAATTTCCCAGTCATTCAATCTTCTTCTGAAGAGTAGATTCCACCCATGAGGAGACCACATGTCTGCCACATTACTGTTCTGGTTTAACGCTAAATCAAACAAATCTGGAAACACTACTAATAAACTCCTATTACCTAACCACTTGTCTTTTCAGAAAGCAGTTCCTCTATCATCATTGACCGAAATGGTAGTGTGATTAAAAAGAATAGGCCACCAACGTCTGATAGGTCTCCAGGCAGTAACCCCATTTGAGTTGTTTGCTTCTTTAGTAACCCAACCATCCAATTCTCCGTACTTCAATTTGATCACCTTTTTCCATAGGGAATGTTGCTCATGAGCATATCTCCCCAACCATTTCATTTTCAGAGCTTTGTTCTGGTTCTTCAAATTTTTCATTCCAATACCTCCTTGTTTCTTTTCTGTTATCAACCCTTTCCACTTGACTAGGTGATAACCCTTTCTGGTTTTGTTTCCTTTCCAGAAAAAGCATCTCTTAATCTTATCTTAATCTTTTCTAGCCTCTGTACCACGTCTGTAGGGATTGGAAATAAAGTAAGCATATAAGTTGGAAGGGCATCAAGAACTGCATTAACCAAGGTAAGTCTACTCCCAATAAACAAGTACTGGGCTTTCCATCTAGAAAGCTTCTTTTTACATTTCTCCAAAACCGAGTCCCATATCTCATTTGATTTTGATTTAGCCTTCAGAGGCATACCTAAGTATATAGATGGCAAGGCTCCCACTCCACCTTCCAAGATTGAGGCAAGAAGATCAATATTTGGAACTAGATTAATAGGGTACACATGGCTCTTCCTCCCATTAATATGCAAACCTGAAATGACTTTGAAGAGTACTAGAATTACTTTTAAATATCTTAACTACTACTCTTCTGCCCCACAAAAGATCACTGTATCATCAACATATTGGAGATGTGTCACCTCCAGACTATCTCTATTTCTTGTTGACACCTCAAATCCATCCACTGTCTTTTGCAGTCTTGATCATATTATTAAGACCTTCCATGGCAAAGATAAACGAGAAAGGGGACAAAGGGTCTCCTTGTCTTATACCTCTTTGGGATGCAAAGAAGCCTTCAGGTGCACCATTGATTAGTATTGAAAACTTCACTGTGGACATGCAAAAACTAATTCATCTAATCTACTTTTACCCAAATCCCATTCTCTTGAGTGTGCTAAGTAGATTCAATTCACATGATCATAAGCTTTTTCAATATTCAATTTGCTTAAGATTCCAGGCTTTTTTTGAGCCAGCCTTGAATCTACTTGAATCTACTGCTTCATTAGCAATCAACACTGTGTCCATAATCTGTCTTCCTTGGATGAAAGTCATCTTGGATGGAAGCCATCTGTTGAGAATCTACTAGCTTAGCCATCACCCTTTTTAACCTCTCAGTTAGCACACTTTAGACAGTAGTTTATAGAAACTTCCTATCAAGCTGATTGGTCCAATGTCCTTTAGTTCCTTAGCCCTTTTTTTCTTTGGAACCAAAATAATATATGTGGCATTAAAGCTCTTTTCAAACTCACTTTTATAGAAGTTATGATAAACATCCATAATGTCTTGCTTTATAACATCCTATCATTTTATGAAAAAACCCATGGTGTACCCGAGCTTTGTCCATAGCACGCATCTTCAAACAATTGAACACTTTTTGTTCCTCAAATCTTGCTTGTAGTTGTGCTTTCTCATCTTCTGATATTGTGGAGCAGTTTCCACTCCACTCTGATAAGAATAGAACTCTGTCTATTTGATGTTGTATTATTAGTGTCTCATCTGGACCATGTATAACTTCCTCCTTCTAGAGGCAGATCTATGAGTTCCAGCTTTGTAATGGTATCTGATAGCTCTATCATCGCAGAGGTCCTTCTTACAGTCCCTTTTTTCTGTTGGAAACCTACACACATTGAGATCCCTACATACTGCCCAGGGACCTTCAAGTATCCCTTTCACCGCCCTAGCTCATCCCATACTTCTCTTCTTTCAACCTTATAGTTTAGAGCATAGACCCCTGTAATGTGGCAATTAAAGTTTTGGAACAAAGCTTTAAATCTACAAGTTAAGGTATGTACCCCTGTTTCAATTACCTCTCCCTTCCACATTCTACTATCTCATAGCATAATGATACCACCCCTAGTACCACTAGCTTCTAAACAAGCGAAATTAACCCCTCTCCTTCCCCATAATTGTTTCACTATCTCTTGCAAGTTCCCTTGTAACTTTGTTTCTTGAAGACACACTGTATTAGCCCTCCATTGCTCAATACAACCCTTCACCACTCTTCTTCCCCTCATCATTTAGTCCCCTGACATTTCATGACACCAAGTTTAGCTTCATGGATCAGACTGTGAACACCCTTTCCCCTTATTTCTGACTTCTTTACTTTTGAATTTAACATCAGAAGTGATTAAATTCTTCAGTTCATTGGCATCTTTAAACCTGTTTTTCCTGATCTCTGAGGATGCCTCCGACCTTCTAGCTTGTCTGCACTTGCATAAGTAACTCAAGAGCTTCCTCTTCATGACCTTTGAAATCAGTTCCGAACATTTTCCCTCGCTTAATTATGTTCTGCCGAACACATTTTGAGGTGGATCTTCCCATTTTGATGATATCTGTTGTTGCTTCCGTTGCTATTGGTGTTGCTTCTTCCACGTTCCATAACTCTCCTCCCAACATGGTTTGTTGTTCCATTTAATTTTCATGTGCCTTTTCCTTCCTCCTCGTTATTTCCCCCGCTGTCTCAATTTATCCTTTCTCAATACTTGATTTGTTTTCTGTGTTGATACCTGCACCTGGGTTGTTAATGGAAATTTGAAGCTCTTATGTGTTTTTTGCTCTATCGACTTCTAGAACTGCTGTTCTTAGCCTCGTAATTTCTCCCCACAGGTCTTCAATGAATACACTTGAGTTGGGTTGGGCTTGGGACTTTTCTTTTGTTGTAGCACTTGATTTTGTTGGGACGGCCAGCTTTTGGATGTATTTGGGGTCTCCTTTTCTTGACTTAAAATTGTCTCATGTTCCTCATATGGGTGTAACTTAAAATTATAGCCCACGTGTGTACTCCAATCAACTGTCAAGGATGCTATTTTTGTGATAACCTCGAAAGAGGGTTTTATCCGCTGGTCATTCTCCTTCATCTTTTCTCTATGAAGCAAGGACCTATGTGTAAAACCCTCTTCTAGGGTTTCTCCCGTCACTAATTCTTCCGCCATGGGTTTTGCCGTTGCAACCGGCATCCTCTCAAAAGTTGTAGCTTTTTCTATCCTTATTGGGATTTTGAAGATGTAACCCTCTTTAGTAATGAAGATCTCATTGGGTATTTTCCGACCATCTCCCCTGACCTCGATACGCGCCCATTTGAGATGGTTCCTCAGGGCAGTTTCCTCATGTATTCTACACCACCCTCCACATTTATCTCCTATTTCTTGAAAGGTTTCTTTGGACTAAAAATGCATTGGCAGTCCGGTGGCTCTGATCCATGTTGTTTCTTGATTGTGCTTGTATGATACACAACCAAAGAGGGGGTTTCACCATTCTAGATGAATTTTTGACTTTCTCCGGACCCAATCTCCTTGTAGTATTTGTTTAGCCATATGCTTATTTGGAATGAGTTTGGAATGAGACTATCCGGGAGAAGGTTGGTGTGACTTCAGTGGAGTGCAAGATGCGGGAAGCACGATTGAGATGGTTCGGACACGTGAAGAGGAGGGGCATGGATGCCCCGGTCCGTAGGTGTGAGAAGCTAGCGTTGGATGGATTTAGGCGGGGTAGGGGTAGGCCGAAGAAGTACTGGGTTGAGGTGATTAGGCGGGACATGGAACAGTTACAGCTCACCGAGGACATGACCCTAGATAGAAAGGTCTGGAGGACGCGAATTACGGCAGAGGATTAGGGCCAGTTTGGGTCGCTAGTGTAGGGAATTACTTGGTGGGGGTTTTATTCTTGTTATGATTCCGTGGTCCGTGTTCCATGTTTTATTACGAATCTGTGTGTTTTCCTCTGCTTTCCTCTGTTTTATATTACTTATGGGTGCCGTATTTATGTTATGTAACCTGCTTCTGTGCTTTACTATGTGTTTGTGTGGTATCTCATGCCTTGAGCCGGGGGTCTATCGGAAACAACCTTTCTACTTCATCAGAGGTAGAGGTATGGACTGCGTACATCTTACCCCCCAGACCCCACTAGGTGGGAATACACTGGGTTTGTTGTTGTTGTTGTTGTTGTATATGCTTATTTGGAAAGTCGAAGAGAAAATTGTGCCCTGCCATTTCATAAATATTGACTCCAAAAGCTTCCTTCCAAGTCAAAGATACCCACCTTCTTACATCTGCTAGGGTGGGTATCTCCACGCCTCCAAATGATCCAGTAATGCTTCTCCTTAGAGGGCCTTTCAAATTGTCAGCCTTTATTATGACCTTGTTGCCATTTACTGCTCTCAACCATCCTGGTGTATGGAACAGTCTGTTTTGAAGGTTGTTTACTGGTACTTTTATGAGTAGCATTTATGAATCTTTCAATCTTTAATGCTATGTCTTTCCACCTTGTATTTATGGCTAGTTCGGGGACAATAATTTCTCTAGCCTCCCCATTCAGAGACAGAAAGCTCATGTACCTGCCGTGTGTATTATATTTTCTGGTGGCATAATATTCAACCACTTGTTCTTTTGTCCTCCACCTTCTCACCATATATTTGTTGTCCTTCGAAGCTTCTTCTAGTATGTGGCAGATCCATTCCGAATCTTTCTGCTCAGAGTTATCCTATGCATTCTGTTTCTACTTCTCTCTACCCAATCAAACCATGTTGAGTTGCCGTAGTTCCATCTTGTAATGTCAAAAGATTTGAAATAGATTCTGTTTTGTCCTATTGAATTATGTCGATAAGTAACTAGATGAAAGAGGCTGGAGCAATAATCACAATGGGTGACTATTGATTGGTTGTGAAAAAAAGGTTTGTTGACGGTGATCGGTGTCGGAATGAGACCTCTACAGTCCTAGAAAGTAGGAGAGAGAAAGTCCTTGGTTACCGTGCCTGGGAGCTAGGGTTTCTTCCTTACATTATTTCTTTATAGTTATATGGGTGAAGGATATTATTGAATTGTTGTATCAAATTATTACATTGAGACCCTATTTATTGGTGCTACATTCCAATCCTTTTTCAAGTAGGATTCTATATGTTATTCCTATTCCTACTAATATTCCAACACTTGTAAAAGAAGAAGAATGAAATACTTACCAAGATTGCTGATTTTGATGACATCCAATAGGACAAACCCTTATTTGATGATGAAGTGATTCAAAAAGCAAATCTAGTTTAGGAGTCTGAAGATTATGCAAAAAAGGAAAAGACACGACCTGGAGGCAAAGGTCAAGAACACTGTGGGTCAAACAAGGGGACAAGAACACTAAGTTCTTTTGAAGGATTGCAAATGTACACCAGAAGATCAATCACATTGATAAACTGGTGCTAGATGGATATGAATTAACAGAAGATGCAGGCATAAAGAAAGAGATGATATTTTTTTTTACCAGAAGTTGTATTGTGAAAGTGAGAATTGGAGACTTACATCAACATGAATCCTTGTCCTGTGATCAGCAGAGAGGAGGAACAAGATTTGCAGAGACCTTTAGAAGAAGAAGAGGTGTTGTTGGGGCTAACAGCTTGTGCTATTGGTAAGGCTCCTGCGCCGGATGGCTACCACATGGGATTTTTTGTGAAATGCTGGGAGGTATTGAAGGGGGATGTGATGGCTACCTTTCGAAACTTCCATTCTCAGGAAGTTTTTGAAAAGAACTTTAATGCAACCTACATAGCACTTATCCCAAGAAGAATGGAGCTAAAGGGCGGAGAGACTTAGTCTGATACGAAGTGTGTACAAGTTGATCTCCGAAATCCTAACAGAGAGGCTAAAGATGGTGATGCCCAAGCTAGTGGTTTCTGAAAAGATGGCCTTCCTTAAAGGAAAGCAAATCACTGATGCTTTCTTATTGCAAATGAGTGTTTAGACTCAAGATTGAAAGAGGAGATCCCAAGGTGCAAGTTAGATATTGAGAAGGCATATGACCATGTCAACTGGAACCTTGTAAAAATGGGTTTTGGGATGAAGTGGATTAGATGGATAAGATTCTGTATAAGTACTGTTAGATTCTTAGTGTTGATCAATGGCTCCCTTGAAGGTTTTTTTTCCAGCAAGCAGAAGATTGCGACAAGGTGATCCCTATCATCTTTTTTGTTCATACTAGTGATGGAAGGTCTGAACAACATGCCTATAACAGCTCACAACAAGGAATGGATAAGGGGATTTAATGTAGCCATGGAGGTGAATACAAGAATGGAAGTTACTCATCTGCAATATGCATGTGACACTTCAATTTTTGTGATGCAGAAGATGACCAGTTAAAGATTTTGAGGATAACTCTTATCCTGTTTGAAGCAATTTCTGGTCTTCACATCAATTGGAGGAAAAGTCACATTTTTCCAATTAATGAGGTGCCTAAAATTCAGCAATTGGCAAATATATTGGGTAGAGTAATAGGTCAACTACCATCAATTTACTTGGGCATGCCCTTGGGAGCCAAAAGCAAGTCCAAAGAGATTTGGAATGGAGTGGTGGAGAGATGTGAGAAAAGATTGTCCAGATGGAAATCACAATGTTTATCGAGAGGTGGCAGATTATTTTTGATTAATTGAGTCTTAGATGCATTGCCAGATTATCTGATGTTAGTTTTTCCTATTCCTGTTAATGTAGAGGAAAGAACTGATGCTTTAAGGAGTAATTTTTGGTGGCATGGGTGCGATGGAAAATAAAGGTTTCCACTTAGTCAAATGGAAAACTGCATTACTACTTAAAAAACAGGGAGGTTTGGCTATTAGAAGCCTGAGAAAGCAGAACAAAAGTCTTCTTATGAAATGATGGTGGAGGCTCCCGAAAGAAGAAATACTCTTTTTGGGGGTAATGGTGATTCAAGCCAAATATGGAAATGAAGGACCCTGGAAGGCAAAAAAAGTAAGATCTACATATGTAGTCAGCCCGTGGAGATCAATCAGAAACTTATGTCATGGTTTCTATGGAAAATCCGGATTCAATGTGAATAATGCTGGAAGATCATTTTCTGGGAAGATGTCTGGTTGGGCAATGGAAGACTCAAGCACCCATTCCCAGATATTTATCAGTTGAACTAGCAGCAAAAGTCCCCATTACAAGAAGTATGGTCTGATCATGGTTGGAATCTAACTTACAGGAGACTAATGCAAGACTGGGAAATGGAAAGTTTGGCTGAATTCTATGGGATTTTAGATTAGTTTATTGGTCTGAAGGATGGAGAAGACTCTTTAAGATGGAAATGTCATAGTAAAGGCTGTTTCACTGTCAGTTTTGATTATGAAGACATGAATCAGTTGGGAACTCAAGTTAGTTTTCTCCCTTGGAAGCTTATATAGAAGGTGAAATCCCTTTTAAAGTGTCAGTCTTCACCTGGTCGGCAGTAAAAGAGGCTGATCTTACCCAGGAAAATCTCATGAAAAGGGGAATACATATGTGTCCAAGATGTTTCGTCTGTGAGTAGCATGCAAAGGCAATCAACAATTTGTTTCTACATTGTAAAGTGGTTGGCCAACTATGGAATTTGTTTACTAACTTTAGGGGTATTAGATGGGCTATGCTAGAAAGGGCAGGATAAGCTCTAGTAAGCTGGTGGAATATGGAGCGCAGTGGTAGCACAAACAAGAACAGATGGAGAATTGTCCTAGCAGTAATATGGTGGACCATATGGAAGGAAAGGAATTCTAGATGTTATGAGAGCAAGAATAGTCCATTGCACAAGATTAAACGAACTGCATTGTGACTTTTTGCTATTGGTGTAGTTTTGAGTACATAGATGATCTAGGGGCGATAAACATATTAGGATACTTGTAAGATGAAATTGGATCCAGTGATATTTTTTTTCTTTTTTGTTTTAGGTCCTACACATGTAGATGTAGGTTGTGATGTAAGTTTTTGGAATCCAGCTTTGATGCTGAAGATTACAACAACAACAACAACAAACCCAGTTTATTCCCACATCGTAGGGTCTGGGGAGGGTAAAGTGTATGCAGTCCATACCACTACCTCTAAAGAAGTAGAGAGGCTGTTTCCAATAGACCCCCGGCTTATATATATATATATATATATATAGACAAAGTCCCCAGGAGGTGCTTTGGAGATGCTTGGAGGTAAGTGGAGTCCCGGTGGTATATATCAGAGCAATTAAGGACATGTATGATGGAGCTAAAACTCAAGTGAGGACGGCGGGAGGAGACTCAGAGCATTTCACTGTCATGATAGGATTGCATCAGGGATCTACTCTTAGTCCCTTTTTGTTTGCTTTGGTGATGGATGTGTTGACGCGTTGTATTCAAGGAGAGGTGCCTTGGTGTATGCTTTTTGCAGATGATGTAGTTTTGATTGATGAGACGCGGGGTGTGTGAATGATAAATTAGAGGTGTGGAGATAAACTCTTGAGTTTAAAGGGTTCAGGTTGAGTAGGAGCAAGACAGAGTATTTGGAATGCAAGTGTAATGACGTGAGGCTGAAGAATGAGGTGGTAGTGAAGTTGGAATCACAGGTGGTATGTAAGAGGGATAGTTTCAAGTATGTCGGGTCCGTGATTGAGGGTAATGGTGAGATTGACGAGGATGTTTCGCACCGTATTGGGGCGGGATGGATGAAGTGGAAGCTCGCTTCGGAGGTGTTGTGTGATATGAAGGTGCCGCCCAAGCTTAAAGGCAAATTCTAGAGGGTGGCAGTCCGTCCGGCCATGTTGTATGGGGCGGAGTGTTGGCCAGTTAAGAACTCCCATATTCAAAAATGAAGGTGGCGGAAATGCGGATGTTGCGTTGGATGTGTGGGCTGACTAGGGGGGATAGAGTTCGGAATGAGACTATCAGGGAGAAGGTGTGACTCCAGTGGAGAATAAGATGCGGGAAGTCCGATTGAGATGGTTCGGACACGTGATGAGGAGGGGCATAGATGCCCCGGTTCGTAGGTATGAGAGGCTAGCTTTGGATGGTTTTAGGCGGGGTAGGGGTAGGCTGAAGAAGTACTGGGGAGAGGTGATTAGGCAGGAAATGGAGCAGTTACAGCTCATTGAGGACACGACCCTAGATAGGAAGATTTGGAGGACGCGAATTAGGGCAGAAGGCTAGGGTCAGTTTGGGTCGCTAGTGTATGGAATTACTTGGTGGGGGTATTATTCTTGTTATGATACCGTGTTTAATGCTTTATTACGAATTTGTTTACTTTTCTCTATTTTCTATTACTTGTGGGTGTCGTATTTATGTTATGCCATCTTGTTCCATGCTTTACTATGTATTTGTGTAGTATTTCGTGTCTCGAGCCGGGGGTCTATCGAAAACAACCTTTCTACTTCTTTAGAGGTAGAGGTATGGATTGCGTACATCTTACCCTTCCCAGACCTCACTATGTGGGAATACACTGGGTTTGTTGTTGTGTATATATATATATATATATATATATATATAAATAGACACTTAGATAAAAGCTGTTTCAATAAATAAAAATAGACGATAAAAATAGATTTGGTTGGTTAATGCAAATATGTAGTAAAATCCTACTCAGTACTCCCTCTCTCCTGTAGTTTCTTCATTAAATAAGTTCTTTTTAGCCTCTATTTTTCCCATTTTTACCTTTTTTTTTTTTTAACTTACCTTGTTCATCTCTCTCTTTTAACTTAAATTCTTAATAGCTTCTTCTTTAACCACACCCTGGAATAGTTACCTGGCTATTAACACTTGTCCTGTTGTCTTTTCGGCAGACTTGGCGGACTTTCAAAGCCAGAATTCCTAGGAATTTACAGGTTAATCCATCGTTGCTATTAAAAGGTTAAAAGATTAACCATATACTAAGGGTAATAAAGACTCATATAAAGGTACATGTTATATAAAATTAAAAACTTCATAAACATAAATATTTTTTGTGGGAAAAACATAGTGTAAATAAGAACTTATTTAATGAAGAAACTATAGGAGAGATGGAGTACTGAGTAGGATTTTACTACATATTTGCATTAACCAACCAAATGTATTTTTATTGTCTATTTTTATTTATTGAAACAACTTTTTATCCAAGTGTATTTTTATTGGTATCAGAGCGAGAAGGTTTTGGGAACATTACCTATTAACTCACAAATTTTTTAATTTTGTATGAAAAGACAGAGATCTTTCCAAGACATAAGGTGTAACTATTTCTATTTATATAGAGAAATTAGAAAAAGAGATAATATTATAGCTAGAAAATATAACTTAGAAGAAAGTAGAAAAAGGTTACTAGAGGCAAATAGATTATATAAATTATATAATACATCTAGACCAGTGTGTGATAAATTAGTAAGTGCGTTAAAATGGGAAATACAAGGTTGTTATAGAGATTTAGATAATAATAATAGTACGGGAATAAAGTGGCTTAAGGAACGTATTAGTAAGAAATCTTATCAATTAGGATAATATATGCAAGCCCTACCTATTTTCCAAAGATTAAGAAAAATAAATAAGTGGATAGATGAAGAATTTGGTATAAAAACTTAATTAAAAAAGATAGATTTCTTAATAAAAAATAAAGAACATAAGGAACCAGATAAAAATCCTGAGATAGACGAACTAATTAATCAATTAAAAAGAACCGAATTATCTCCTAGACAAGAAAGAAAAGCTGAAAAGCCAAAACCACAATGGACTTTCTTTCAACTAGATCAGGAAGAGCCATCGAAGAAAATAGAGAAAGAGATAGAGAAGAAAGGGTAAGTTTTTCAAATAATAGAATAGGAAGTAATATATTCTCTAGATTACTACCAAGGACTCGCCAAAATATAAAACAACATCAAGAGTTAAATGAAGTAATAGACGTAGACAGAGACTTAATTTTTTCCAGCAAAATCAATTAAAACTTTTAAGTCCTAAAACTTTATATAATATAAAGTACTTTACTACAGATAATCAGTTATATTGACATTATAGAGGGGAACAAATATCCGCATTAGGAGAAAATTTCACCACGTTAAAACTTGTAGACTCCGAATCTTTAAGACAAATAAGAAACAATAAAACTATGTTAATGCACATGGGATTAATAGTAATAGGAATTAAAGGATTAACTAGAAAAAATTTAGGATCCAAAGTACTAGTAGTAATATATGATGATAGATGGATAGATATTAGAAAATCAATAATAGGATTAACTGAAGTAGACATGACAAACAATGGGGGAATTTTTTACATCAGTCCAGACTTTTTAATGAACTTAAAAGAATTTGGACAAATATTAAAATAGGAATTCAAACTAAAGGATATGAAGAAATGAGTAGTGGAAATAATTTACTAATATGTATATGATTTATTGGAAGAATGACTTCAAGTAGCAACACTAAATATAAATTAAAAGTAAATGATGTAGTAGAAATATGGGTAATAAAAGGAATAAATTTAATAAAATCTATAAAGATAAATCCAGAAGAATATGCAGGATTAGAATGGAATTTAGATAAATTTAGTAAAGCAAAGGTATTTATTCCAGAAACCCAATTATTATATACTAGTAGTAAAGGACAAACATTTGTCAGATTCACAGACTATAATTACACAAATCAAAGATCATTAGATGATAATGAAATAGAGAGTACTGTAGAAATAGAACAAGAATTAATGAATGTAGAAATATTACAAGAAGGATATGAAGTAGATTATGCGATAGAACAAGCACTAATGTTGCATGAAGAAAATAAAAATAGGGTTTTAGATGTAAAGGATGCAAAAAGAATAACATGGATATAAAAGAATGTATAAAACATTTCAAAACATGTTTAGAAAGAGACGATAACTTAGGATATAGGACGCATCAATCAAAAAATATTAATGATACTAACTCAGAAAAGGGAAGTGAAGGCACAGTGTCTATAATAAGCTATAAAGAATTAGCAGAAGTAGAAGCAACAAGCTCTACAAGTGCTAGTCCTTTCCAGCCAACTAACCCTAATGCTCAACCAATAAGTTATAGCACAAGTAATATACCTAGAAAACCAGCAATTAGGTTAAATCCAGACCAAGAAATTAAAGGTGAAAATATAAGACCAACTGGAAAAAGAATGCCAATAGAAGAGCAAATTAAACTCCAAGAGGGAGGTAGTAAAGGAAAAATTTTAAGTATAGCAGCTCATGATCCACAAATGTGGGATACTGTAATAGATCTATGGAAAGGAATAGTAGTAGCAGATTATTTAAGACATTATACAGAAACAGATGTAGAAACAATGTATAAGTATCTAGAAACCTTTTTAGGAGAATCGACAAAAGCTACATGGGAAGGATTCAAATCTAATTGCCCACAAGATTTTCAAATTTTAATAGCAATGGGACCAAACCCCTATAATTTTACAAATAAAATACATAATTTATTAACAGGAAAAGACCCAAATAGTGGTCTAATAACATTACAAAAAGATGCATTGATAAAATTAGAACAATTAAGCATCTCACACTGGATGCATATAAAAAACTTTTTAAAAGATTATTTTTATTATTGTACAACTAGTGGTAATACTTTTAATGAGGAATTAGGAAAGAAATTATTTAATAAATTACCAGGACCATTAGGAAGAGAAATAGAAGAAAGATGGTATAAAAGAGATGGAGTAATTCAATACCCAAATGCTAGATGGACTATAGGACAGAGAATACATGTAATATACAAATACAAAAACAGTTAAAAAAGAAATGAAATGAATTTCTGTAAATCAATAATATATACCACCCAGAATTATAATAATAACCAAAGAAAACCAAGAATATATAAAAAGAATTACAATAATTACAACAAAAAACCATACACTCGTAAAAGATATTTTCTAAGAAAATCACAAGCAAAGAAACCTTATTTAAATAGAGATAGACATGTTAGGAAATATAGAAATGATAGAAATTATAGAAATAAACTAGAATGTTATACATGTGGAACTTCAGATCATTTAGCAAATATATGCCCTGAAAGAAACAATAGCAGAACTAGAAACTCTCAGCTAATAGAAGATTTTCAAGAAACATTATTAAATGTAGACGAATATATGTCAGACACAGAAAGTATATATTCTATGGTAAATTTCGAATTAAATAATAATAACAAAATAGACTCATCAGACTCTAAAGAAGATAACCTGATAAATGAAATAGGACAAGAAATAGATGAGTTAGACTTAAACAGTTTAGTAATAAATAACTTAATTAATGTCGCAGAAGAGTGTACCCATGAGTTCCAAAAGAATAAAAGAATAGATAGTAATAGATGCCAAATTTGTAGATGGTATCCTAGTAAGGAATACAGAGCTAAATGTAGAAAATGTTACATGGAAGCCTGAATAAATTGTATAGAAACTACCTTAAAAATAAAAATAGAATCAAACGTAAATAATGAACAGAGATATACAACTAATCAAATCACGAATCTAAGAATAATAACTATGGAGGCTAGATTAAATGAGCTAGAACACAAAATAAATACATTAGAAAAAGGAAAAGCTAAACAATATGAAGATGAAAATAGTACACAAAGAACGGAACATTTAGAACAAATAGAAACAGAGCTTATGAATATAGAAAATAATAGCGGCCTAATATGCAACGAAGATAAAGACCTTTCTACGGACTAATGATTTCATTGAAGCAACAAATCATGCTAGAGGATACTTAGGACCAAATTATTATATATCACCTTCACTCAGACAAAATCCATATCAAATACCTCAATACAATATACACAGAGACACAGGAAAAATTATTTTCTGTGACCATTGTTCTTCTATAATGGAGAATTTCAAGAAGCTTAATGCTCAGAAGGAATCTCTTCTTATGGAAAACACCCGACTGATAAGACAGATACAAATACTGGAAGCAAGACTCGATCATCAGACATACAAATATGACAAATAATCAGACTCAGAGTTCTCCATCTCCTCAAAAATGGATGAGAAGGGTGTGCATGTCCCTCTAAATGCTCAGAAATCCACTGTACTGGATATTGGTATAGCTAGTCCAGTTCAAATGATAACTGGTAAAGACAAGTCAAACTCGTTGATTGCTGTCACTTTGCCAAAAATTGAAGATGAAGATTGTTCTTCATCAAGACATAGAATAGTAAAATCAGACAATAAGACTTCAAAGAAGACTCTAATCTCCAGAAAGAAAAGTGAAACTATAGAGACTATAATTAAACAGACTTTGGATAAATTCTTTAGCCAACAGACACAAGATAAGCATGTCGATGAACAGCCTAGTACCAGTACAGACAGATTAGTCCCAGAAATAAATGATGAAGACATTAATCTTTCAAGATTAGATGAAGACAATGAATTTACTCATTTCCAAGATGCTCAAGACCCTTACGAAGACAATGACTCAGGAATGAGTTTCGATTCAATCGCCCTGCACAATTTTGATACTTAGTCTAGAAGAAGACAAGAGAATAAAGACAAGCTACTTATAGTAGGAGATAAGATTGACAGGTGGGGATGCCCACTTTGTGTCTTGTAATAATCGAGTCAGTGTCAGTATCAGAATGATGCTTCCTTTATCATTACTTTCTAAAAAGAAAGAAAAATTGTGAAGCATGTGTCTGATTGAGTCAAGAAAGAAGCAATAATGCATGTGATGATGGGGCCCAATGAGCACCCGGCTAGCATTAATAAGATTCTTTCTTATCTTTTATCTTTAAGAGTCGGCCACATATGTCCACGCCATGTAGTTGTTTTTATATCCACTCCTTTTCTAGAAATTTGCCTATAAAAGACTTAAGACTTAGTAGTAGAAGGTAAGAATGAAAAAATCGAACACAACATATTCCTCTTCCCTCTAAATGTGTAAAATCCTTCTCCTAAACCATCAAACCCCATTCTCCTTTGTATAATCAAAGTTGTATAATATTAAGAGTCTGAATAAAAGTTTTCAAGTTTCTATTCAATCTTAAGAGGGTTCCCGAAAGGGAAACCTCTCCCCCAGTTACTTCATGTAAGTTCTTATTTACACTATGTTTTTCCCACAAAAAATATTTATGTTTATGAAGTTTTTAATTTTATATAACATGTAACTTTATGTAAGTCCTTATTACCCTTAGTATATGGTTAATCTCTTAACCTTTTAATAGCAACGATGGATTAACCTGTAAATTCCTAGGAATTTTGGCTTTGAAAGTCCGCCAAGTTCGCTGAAAAGACAACAGAACAAGTGTTAATAGCCAGATGACTATTCCGGAGTGTGTTTAAAGAAGAAGCTATTAAGAATTTAAGTTTAAAGAGAGAGATGAACAGGGTAAGTTAAAAAAAGAAGAAGGTAAAAATGGGAAAAATATAGGCTAAAAAGAACTTATTTAATGAAGAAACTATAGGAGAAAGGGAGTACTGAGTAGGATTTTACTACATATTTGCATTAACCAACCAAATTTATTTTTATTGTCTATTTTTATTTATTGAAACAACTTTTTATCTAAGTGTCTATTTTTATTGGTGTATATATATATATAAACATCAAAGGCATGGGACATGATAGACGAACATAGTTATGACATCCACAGAAAATTGTACGTTGCCTAAAAAAAGGACACCAAAGTCCTCCTAGTTACCACCTATGACTCACCTATACATCTTAGCCCTCTATCTTAATGTTTTTCCTCCATAATTTTCTATCTAGGGTCATGTCCTCAGTCAGCTGTAACTGCTCTATGTCACGTTTAATCACTTTCCTCCAGTATTTCTTCGGTCTACTCCTACCCCGCTTGAAACCATCTAAGGCCAACTTCTCACACCTACGAACCGAGGCATCCGAACCCCTCCGCATCACATGACCAAACCATCTCAACTTCACTTCCCGCAATTTATCCTCCACCGACACCACCCCCACCTTCTCCCAAATAATCTCATTCCTAACCCTATCAGTCCTTGAATAACCACACATCCAACGCAACATTCTCATTTCCGCCACCTTGATGTTGAAGATTGATATACAAAATGTTACCTTTGTAAAAAAAAAAGTATCACGCCTAAAACCTTGGTGAGACAGATGGCACTCAGTGCCTTACTCTTGATCGAGCAGACCTACCTTACATGTATCAATAAACGTGAGTCGTGACATGTCTAATTGTTGAAATGGAACTTTTCATGAAACATTCTTACCTTACATAAAATATGTGTTAGAATATGAGTAGAAATAGGAGTAGTATATAGAATTCTACTTGAAAAAGGATTGTGAAGTTAGTGTCCTAGTTGGAAAAGGAGTCGAGTGTAGTGTCTGTAAATAGGGTCTCAATGTAATAATTTAGACACACACAAACAATTTAATAATATTTTCTCCCTTATTTCTTATATGGTATTAGAGCATTGGTGCGCAAAGTAGCCGTCTCTATGCAAATTTTTCGGTGTCCATATCAGTTAGTTCTTTCATTTTCGAAAATCAGCCCACCACCAGTTTCAGAATTATTCGGCAACAAACTCCAGTCATGATCTTTGAAAATAATTGTAACATGCTCCCTTGCGTGGCACCAGAAACACTTCTCTACTGAGTGTCAGATGGAGGTCGTTTGGTAGATCTTGACCTAGGCGTATTTATTGTAAAAGTCTTGGACACACTCGTGACATATGCTATGCTCGACTTAAGTGTAGTTATTGTAATAGGCTTGGACATATTCGTGAATATGCTATTTTTTGCATAATCGACACACCAGACTAGATTGATCGACTTAAGGTTCGCTTGTTGCCAAGGGGTACACTCATATATTTGGGCTTGATTATAATGATATTTTCTCTCCCATGGCTAAATAACATTTGTTCGTCTTTTTCTATCCATAGCTGTTATTCGACACTAGTCTCTTTTTCAGTTGAATATTAAGAATGCTTTACTCCATGGTGAACTTAAGGAGGAAGTTTATATGGAGCAACCACCTAGTTTTGTTGCTCAGGGGGAGTCTAGTCTGGTGTCAATTGCGTCAATCACTTTACGCTCTCAAACAATCTCCTCGAGTTTGGTTTGGAAGTTCATCACAGTAATTCAGAAGTTTGGTATGATTCATAGTGAAGCAACTCACTCTGTGTTTTATCGACATTCTGCTCCATATATTTGTATTTAGTTGGTGGTTTGTGTTGATAATATTTTTATTATTAATCAAGATGGTATCATTAGTTTAAAGCAACATCTCTTTCAACTTTTCCAGACTAAATATCTCGACAAATTGAAGCATTTTATTGGTATTTTAGTTGCTCAGTCCAGATCAAGTGTTATTTCGGAACGCAAATATGCCTTATACATTCTCGAGGAGACAAAAATGATGGGATGTAAACCTATTTACACTCATGGATTCAAATACTAAACTCCTGCCAGGAAGGGGGAGCCACTCTATGATCCTGGAAGATATAGGCGTCTAGTTGGTACGTTGAATTATCTCATAGTGACTAAATTTGACATTTCCTATCCCATGAGTGTGGTAAGTTGAATTATTTCCCTGTGGTAGTCATTATGATGCAATTGTTCGCATTGTGCGATATATTAGGTCATCTCCAGGTAAAGGACTTTTTCGAGGATCAAGGTCATGAGCAAGTCATTGAATATGCAGACACTGATTGGGTAGGATCACCTTGTGATAGACGTTCTACATCTGGATATTTTATTTTAGTACGAGGTAATTTGGTGTCCTGAAAGAGTAAGAAATAGAGCGTGGTTGCTTGATCTAGTGTAGAAGTAAAATATCGAGCAATGACGGTAGCCACTTGTGAGCTAGTTTGGATTGAACAGTTGTTGAGAGAGTTAAAATTTGGAGAAATCAGTGAAATGAAACTTGTGTGTGATAACCAATCGACTCTTTATATCGCATCAAATCCGGTATTTCAATAGAGTACTAAGCATATTGAGATTGATTGTGACTTTGTGAGAGAAGATACTTTTTAGAGATATTATTACTAAATTTGTGAAATCGAGTGATCAGCTTGTAGATATTTTGTCCAAGTTCCTCACTTGTCCTCGTATTAATTACATTTGTAACAAGCTCAGTACATATTACTTGTATGCACCAGCTTGAGGAGAAGTGTTAGAATATGAGTAGGAATAGTAGTATATAATCCTACTTAAAAAATGATTTTAAAGTCAGTGTCCTAGTTGAAAAAGGAGTCTAGTGTAGTGTTTATATATAGGATCTCAATGTAATTTCTAACGCAACAATTCAATAATATTTTTTTTCAATTATTTCTCACAATGTGAAACTATAATTACGAAATAGTACTTATTCATATAAGCCATAGAGTTTCTCCATTCTACCCTTTTCTTTCTTGTTGCCGAATATCTCATTCTTACATATCTCCTCTTTGTTTCCCGTGTTTCTAAAGAGATGCATATAGCATTTGCATAACCACAATAGAATGATAAAAGGAACGTGATATAATTAACTGTGTATATGGAGCCTCTATGACTTAATGAATTAAAGAAATGTTGGTGACAAGGCCCCGACTATAACCAAAAGAATACACAAGTTTGTATTTTCAACAAAAATGCATCGAGTAATAAGTAGGGCTCACCAAAAAAAGATGTGGGATGTGTCGAGCGAGTACATGCATCCACAACAAAGCGTGTCCAACAAAAGGGAGATGAGTACATAACGAATAATACTCGTATTAATCAGAGTTCCTCAGATAAAATGGGACAAGATAGCTAGGCCAAAACATGAAAAAACAATTTTGTTTTCAAGTTTCAAGACTATCATTTCATCAAAATAACTTAAATTCGTGTTTGAGATTTAAACAAACATGACATTTTCTTTGTGGTTTATCTTCGTAACTGACATAACTTTAGCAACCATGTTTACCTTGTAAATAGAATTGAATATTTGGCCAATGATTATCTTAGCAAAAGTTGGGTCAATAATATATACATGAAAAAAAAACAATCATGTTGAGAGGGACTAATTTGAGAAGCATTCGGGACAGAGAAAGTAGTCGCAATGCTTCTTTCTGATGATTACTTTCTCATATCTAATTTGCATAGTACTGTATATTTTTCTGGTGACTACTTTCTCATATTTGATTGTCATAACATCGGGCATCTTTTAGGACTACTTTCTTGAATTCGAGTTGCGTAGCACCGTGCGTCTTTTTGGTGAGTTCTCAATCTGATTTATGTACTTGCACTTTTCGTCGGTGTTGACCAACACCTCCAAGAAGTCGAGTGTCTCCCTGCAGTCGAACCCAACCAGTGCTGCTGTGAATCACCTCCCACGTGCTGTTTAGGAGATCATCACCTCTGGCAAAATCTGACTGCCTGCTGATGAGCCTATCCGGAAAAGTTTTTTGCTGACTTTTCTTCTTTAAGATCTACTCGTCTCTTGATTTCAAGATGACCCATATATTTTATATCAGTTTCTGACAATTTTTTAGTGACAGATTGACTTTTCGACGGTGTTTACTACTTTTCAGATCACTTTTTAAGTTTGTCCCTTCTTTGCTGAGGTCGCCTAGATGTCCCAACCAGTCTTTACCAGCTTTCTTGCAGATATCTTCACTAAACCCTCACTGGTCCTTGTATTAATTACATCTATAAAAAGCTCCGTACATATGACTTATATGCCCCCAGCTTGAGGGGGGAGTGTTAGAATAAGAGTAGGAACATGAATATTATGGAATCCTAATTGAAAAGGATTGTAGTGCAGTGTCCACATTGGAAAAAAATTATTATGTAGTGTCTATTAGGTCTTAATGTAATAATGTAGTTACACAATTCAATAATATTCCTCTCTTATATTTCCTTGTATTAATTACATCTATAAAAAGCTCAGTACATATGACCTATATGCCCCTAGCTTGAGGGAGAGTGTTAGAATAAGAGTAGGAAGATGAATATTATGGAATCCTAATTGAAAAGGATTGTAGTGTAGTGTCCACATTGGAAAAAGATTATATTGTAGTGTCTATTATAATATAGTTACATAATTTTCTCAAAAAAAAAATAATATTCCTCTTATATTTCCTTGTATTAATTACATCTATAAAAAGCTTAGTACATATGACCTATATGCCCCCAACTTTAGGGGGAGTGTTAGAGTAGGAGTAGGAACATGAATATTATGGAATCCTAATTGAATAGGATTATAGTGTAGTAGTGTCCTCATTGGTAAAAGATTATAATGTAGTGCCTATAAATAGGGCCTTAATGTAATAACGTAGTCACTCAATTCAATAATATTCCTCTTTTATTTGTCACATGCCCTCATCATGCTCTGACCTTTAGGTCAGACATATTGGGCATCTCACAACAATGTCATGTGGATATTTAAAATCTACTAGCATTGGTAGACCTAACTAAGGGCGACTATCTAATTGCCCTAACCAATGGAAATGACCATAAACCTACACTGACACATGTAGCTTCAGGTAGTTTGCCTTCTTTTTTCAAATACCTTCTTAGTCGTCCAAAGATGCTCCAATGTTTTTTTATTTCATTTGGCGCCTTTGGGCCGTTTTAATAATGCATGTGTTTCGACTCAACAGCCCCGTATCGTCCTTTACATTTCCTAACATTATCTGTCATCATCATTTAATACGTCACGAAATCATAAACGAGAACTTTTGACACCTTAATGCCATAATTCAATATCATTTGAAATGTTAAAACATTCATAATCATGGGAAATGACAATTGAATTGCTGGACATTTAGAAAAAGAAAATAAAAACACAATGAATAAAGTATGTATATAGTGGCTCGTCACCCACAATTATACCCTAAAGATATATGACCATGACAGAGGGATTAAGTGGAATAGAATTGATTGTGTGGTAAAGTCGTGGAAACAGTTGCTTCTTCCATATTTTGGACCTTAACTCCATGGAAGAATATGTTACTGCTGAAACACGAAAGAACTGAGATCATATCAAATACTATGCATGGATGGTGTGGAATGCTTAAACCAAAATTTTTGAACAAATGTTTGGGGATGTTCTTTATAGTAAGGTTTCTCATTTTCAAAGGTTTCTCATTTTCAAATTTATGACATTTCATGAAGAAAGTTAATCCTATGCAAGTGTTCATCTCAACATACCTTGAGTGACCTGTGCTAACATGGCTTTTTGGTTTCCAATCAAACAAGCACAAGTTGGAAAAGAAATCCATAGACGAGACCATCTAGGGCCGAACCTTTTTATCTTCTTCTCTTTTTGTTCCGGCCTGCCAAGGACCTATGTTTTAATAAAAATGTAGTGCTGCTATAAGGGAAAGGGCTTTAGGAGAGATGGTTAGATTGGATGGGCATAGTTGATTTGATGAACTACAATGATTGGGATGAAAACATACAAACTTCTGTGAGAAAGAAGGAACGACTAAACTTCATTATTATTGTACTATTTTCCTAAACTTCGTCACAACTATCCACTTATTTATTGCTTATGATCTACACAATTTAATAAATACATGTTCATATTTTGAATATGATCATCTCATTTCCATTCTAAGCTTTAGTTCATGGGGTTCAACTAAGAACGAAAAAATTCCTTATCCAAACAATGATTTTTAACTCAAGCTATACCCCAAATACTTGGCTTAAATGGAAAAGAAATGTTACCCTTTTGGGTTTAGAGCCCTTGGTTGGATTGTGGCGATTTCTTGAAATTTTAGATGGATTCTTATGGATTTGAATCTGTTGAAGTGTTCGAATCTATGGTAATAGGCGTTGAATCACTAAAATCCATTAAGGGAAATCATCTTGGTTGTTGTTTACGTAGAGATGCTCATTCTCTCTAAAATGAATGTCCATGCCAAGAATAGAGGTGAGTTGAATGCTCACGCTGTAAAATGAATGTCCAAGCCAAGAATTGAATGCTTATTCTTGACATTCTGGGGGGAGGTGAATTGAAAATTTGTGTGAGTCGACTATTGACTTCTCACCGCCGACTTGCCTGCAGATTAGTACACTTCACGAAAACAGATTAGTATGAGATAAATAAGCAAATAAATAATTGAATTTAAAGTAAAGACACAGATTTACTCTAGTTTGGAACACCAATGTGGTGCCTACTTTTAGTCCCCTTGGGTTTTAATGTTTCCTTAGATCTTTCAATGTTGGGCTCGAGTACAAAGACTTATTTTGTTCTTCAGATCTTGTGACACAGCTTCAGTTTGTATTACAAAGTTGACTCGATCCTATTCTTAACTATTGTAAACTAAGGATTACGAAGCTTTGTGAGACTAAGATTGAGACATACTGAGATTTCTCCTTGAAGTTGTGTAGTGTCTTCCTTCTTCTGTTTTGGACTTTATAGTCTTCTGCTGCGCATGCTTCTTTTCTTCAAAAGGAAACCAAGAGATTTCTTCTCAATCAAGGATATGGGTTGATTCCTTGATTGTGGGAGTTTTGCACCTTGTGGTATGTCCATATTAGATATGTCCATACTTGGTGCGATTTTCCTTTCTCACATCGATACATGTCCATATCAGATATGTCCGTGTAAGAGGTGAGATCTTCCTTCTTCTTTGGTCTTACTGTGAGGTGCGTCCAATTGCCTTGTCTGTTGGGATCTTTAGTTGCTATGATTTTTGTTGCCTTGTCAAACGAGATCCTACTTTGATGTGGTTCCATGTTTAGCACGATCTTTTTATTCCTTGCCTTGTGCGAGATATCTTTTCATTTTGAGATCTTAAATGTCCTGAGTGTGAGATCTCCTTCCATCATTGGGGATCTTCAATATCCTGCAAAGTTCACTTATTAGTTGTTCATTATTAAAACATAAATCATAAATATAGGAGGCTAACAATTTTGTCTCCCGAATCTGCTATATTATAAGCGGATTTGTGCTCATTGTGCTCCTCGATTAGCAAAAGGGGTCTCGTGCCCCTAGAACTGCAGCGAATGCCTAGGTGGCCCTCGCGTCGTGTGTGACAGCACGAAGCATGTTGGGCACCTGCCTATGCGCACTGACGCTTGAGTGGTGCCATGCTTCACTGTCTCGCACGACTACCAGGTCCCCTTGCACGCGAGGCGAGCCCCATGGTGAGTTACTTGCCCATTTCTTCTTTCCTTCTTTTCATTTATCGTTTTGGCCTTCCATCCTTGACTCTAAAACACCTCGACTCTTGTCCTAGTTCATTCAAACACCTTATTACCCTTGAGGGGTCCCACAATCCAGACTTGATGTGACCTTAGCATTTTTATCTTTAAGCTAAGAGTTGGCCGGATTTGAAGTTTGAATTTGCGGGGCCTTATAGAAAGAAAAGGGAGCTGGTATTATTCCTCATTTTTCCTCTAGGTGGCACTTATTAGGAACTGATTAATATATTTGTTTGGTTCCTTTGAAGGCTCTGTAGATAGGGATGGCAATGAGGCGGGTGTGGGCGGGTTTTGGGATATGCGGGGAGGATGAGGGTTTAAGGTTGTGGGGCTTGGCAGGTTGAAATAATTATTTTAAAAATTAACGCGGGGCGAGGCGAGGCGAGGCGAGTTGCGAATTTAAACAAAACAAACGCTACTTTATTTTTTACAAAATATTATTTTCTTTTATAATTTACCATTTCTCTAATACATTATCTTAAAAGTTTCAAGAACGATAAAAATAATTACTAGGATTACGAAGCATTCGCATCGTTGAGTTCAAAATATATTTATGAAAGAACTTCTTGAGAATGGAAGTCTAAATTTTTAATATAATATTAATATATTAGGCATTCTGACCTTATGGTAAATGTATCCATTAGCATTTTTTTTTTAATACAATTACGATTGGAGCAGAGCCATATTCATCCTTTGATGATGCGTTATTTTGGTTATCATAATCATATATAATTTTTTGTAGTTATTCCTGTTTTCTGTGTTAGTCTTAAAAAGGTTCAATTTTTTTTTCATTTATTAGATCTTGTAGTTAATTTTGGTGAAATGTGTATGTGAGTTTTGATTTTAATGGAAAAAAAGAAATCTGGGGTTTTGTTTTTTGAGGTAAATATGTGAGCTTTCATGAAAATGCAGTGCGTTTTGCACACTTCTTCAGCTTTCAGGTTATTCATACAATTCAGCAGTTGCATAAATAATGTGAAGCGGGGCAGTGAAAAATCTTTGTGGGTTTGCTCTGCACCCGCCCCATTGCCATCCCTAACTGTACATACTAAATGCTTCCTTTAGTAGCAGTTTTCTGTTTCATTTTTCACTCCCTCACTGGTTTACTCTTCTAGATACCTTACAATGACGGCAGCAAATGAAGCTAATGGCTGGTATGGTGGTACATTGCTTGGTGATCAAGATGAAAGCAGTGAAATCTACCGACATTATGCAGAACTTATCCAGGTACAGATATTTGCAACTTTTGTCTGTAGTCATACTTTGCTATATTCTGGTCCGTGGAAATGTTTTGCTGGTCAAGTCACTCAAGTCTTTCAGTTTTTCTCAAAATAAACTAGATTAGATCATTACCGTGTTGGAGCACTTCCTATTTTATTCAGGACTCACCTAAGCATGAGGCTGAAGATTTAGTTATTGCAATTTCAATAACAATTATCTTATGGCTTCGAAGGAACTTTAGACCAAGATCGATTTCAAAAATTATGTTTCGGCTTCAATGAGCAATATTCCTCCATGAGATGCGTTGTTAAGTACATGTTTTTATGTTACGGAAAGTTGAGTGTCTTTAGATTTTCAATAACAATTGCCTTATGGCTTCGAAGGAACTTTAGACCAAGATCTATTTCAAAAATTGTGTTTCGGCTTTAATGAGCAGTATTCCTCCATGAGATGTGTTGTTAAGTACATGTTTTTATGTTACAGAAAGTTGGTGTCTTTAGATTTGCCTTACTCAGATGATATTGTGTAAACAAGCAGGGGCCTGCAATGGAACCTTTTGAACATGATTCTGAGAATGAGAAGTACTACACCGAACTTCTCCTGAAAGGCTCAGTTGATGCCATGGACGATGCAGCTATTGAAGCAGAGATGGAATCTGCTTTCAAAGCGTATGACCAAATTGGTACAGATCTTGGGATTTTCCCCAAGTCGTGTAAGGCATTGGCTGCTGATCCCAGCCAACTAACGAGATGGCTGGTTGGTGAAGACAAGCTGCCCAACGTATGAAAAAAAAATACACATATATTGTGGCATGTATGCATTTTACCATGTTCATATGTTTTATCGTAATATTTGAGGAACTCTTTTTGAACATTTAAATTTAGGGAAACAGGTAAAAGTGGGTGATTGTTTGTGAGCAGCAGGTTTGACTGCTGAAAAGCATGTTGCTCCTGTACAGTTGTATTTTACATGGAGAAATGTGATCATCAGTATTTGACTTCGACATTGTGTTTGACGTGTTCCTTAAGAAGCATAACTTGGTCTTCCATTTCTTCTCATTAGTTTCAAATAGGATGCCAACATTGATGTTAATTTATAGGGAAAATGGTCAAATTGACCCATTTACTTTGGAAAATTGTCCAAATATATTCTGTCATATTGAGGTCAAATTTACCCTCGCTATTATGTTTTGGGTTAGATTTACCCTTCTATTTTGAAAAATTGGCTAAATATATCATTTGTCATATCAATACACAAAAATATACAAACAAATATACCCTCAGTTTTCTTGGTCAAAATTTCTCAATGAACAAATATTCTCTTTCAACGTGCAATGCTGGGAACAAAAAATAATATTGAATGAGATAGCGCAAAAGCACGGGATTAGTTTATTACAAAATCTGCTTCTATTCTAATTATGTTCAACTTTCAAATTTCGGTATGCAATTCTGTGTTCTAGATTTTAAAATTAGTGGATAAAGTTTTCAAGCAAATGACATTATGAAAAATTTATGTAGATTCAGATTTTGTATAAAGAAGAATGAAGAGATGTCACCGTTGACACATTAGGAGGTCTCTTAACTCAATTATTTAGGAAAATATCAGTGGGGCTAATCTATTGGATTTGACATAGGTAGAAATAAGACTAGAAAAGAGAATTTCTTTTGGTTAAGATAAAGATTAATAGCTAGAAAGATTCATGGGTCGAAGCGAAAGGAGCTCAGCTCCCGCTAATCTGTTGGATTTGACTGTTAAGTATCATTTTTCATGAGCTCTGCACTGATGCAGATTCATGAACTGAGAGGGGTATATTTGTTTGAGTTTGTGTCGATGTATATTTATTTTTCATGAGTTATGCACTGATAAATATTCAGTGACTTAATCTCGTTGAAAAAATTTGACCAACAACTGAGGGGGTATATTTGTTTGTATTTTTTTTTCGTGGACCGAGTCGAGTTGGACTAGTTAGATTAGAGTGCATTTGACATTGATTTGAGTTTTTCTATTAAAAAAGACAATTGTAAAAGTTTCTTAACTACGAGGGTAGATTTGATGTCAAAGTATGACATCGAGTGTAAATTTGATTTCAAAGTATGACGAAGGGTATATTTAACCAATTATGCAAAATAGAGGGGTAAATATAGACCCAAAGTATGGCAACGAGGGTAAATTTGACCCCCCAAATATGACGAGTGGTATATTTAACCAATTTTTTAAAGTAAAGAGGATAAATTTGACATTTTTTCCTAAAATATATGTGAACTAACAACTATTGGTCTTGCAAATATAGGAAAGAAAAATTTAGACTAATATAACAGACTACAATTTTAGAATAAAACTAATACAACAAACTAGAATTTTAGAATAAAATAAATCATTGCGTACTATTTTGTACTTTTTTGGATATGGAGGGCAAAATTGAAGCTCTCCATATGGAACAATTTTTTTTCCTCAACAACCATTCTTTGATGCAACCTCTATGATATTCATGTTTGATTTGAATGTCCCAATAATTTCTTCATGCACAAATTTCAAATGACATATGACACAAATCTCTTAGTTTTTTTTTTTTGAATTATTTATTTTGTTTTTAGGTGATGTAATATAATGAGTTCAACAAAGTACCTCAATATAACGTCCTCCTTCTCCACCACGTAAGACTCTTGATGATGATGGATCGACTTTCTAATCAACTCAAAGGGGCCGCTTGCTAAGAGAGAATGATATGGTGTATTTCTCCAATGTTAGGCGGATCGATTTTGTAGATTCCATGTTACACTAGTTCTTGAAAGCCTATCTACTGAATCACGATCACCCATGTTAATTCTAACAACACTAGAAGAATGATTGTGTGAGTTACTCATTGTTCAATGATTCTAATTAAAGAACAAATTATACTAAAATAATATTAAAATTTGTTTGTGTTCTTGAAAGGAACACAACCAACAAAAAAGAATGTATAACAAGTTTGAGTGAAACAGAACTATTTGTAGAGATGACTCATCATATATCCTACTTTATTTGGAAAATTAATAAATTCTGTTCTTAGTTTATGTGCAAAACTAATAAATCACATTCCAAGTTTATGAGGAAAATTAATAAATAATATTCCTAGTTCATTTGGAAAACTAATAATTTATGTTCATAGTTAATATGAGATATTAATAAGATGAATTCCTAATTTGTTTTAAAATATTACGATCTAATGACAATATTAGAAGTACATTTAGCTAAAAAATTGTAGATCTAAACTACCAAATTTGTTTTCGATCCTTTTATTAAAAGTACGTATAGTCAAAAATTTGTAGTTCATTTCCTTTTTAGACATCTAAATCTAATGTATTCAAAGAAGTCAAAAACATTTTCTGTGGAACCCTGATCTACACTTTGACCATCTAACAGGAGAATAACATCCTCCAATAGATTAAACGTCACGAGTGTTGGCTGTAAGAGGAAGATAACCATATATCACTAATATGAACCATCCACCTTATAAACTTGACGATCTGGAAGGTGGTAGACTTGTCAGGCCTTTTGATAATTCATCGACGACAAATGTTTTTGCTGATGCAACTGATATTTTGCTACAATTTAGCCATAAGATAAATTATTTAGTGAATATAATAAAACATTGTTGAGTTTCTAGAAGCCAAAAGAGAAATATATCCTTTTGTCCAGCTGAAAATGTATTTTTTTCATATCATCTCCAACTATGAAACACAAATATCTAAACCAAGAATCTATGTGAAAATGACTATCATTCTTAGTATAAGAATAAGAAATTAAGCACAAGCAATCTAACACCTAAAAATATCGTAACATAGACCTTGAGGAACATAACCTGTAGTTCAGTAGGTCTTTTGGCCCTTCATTGTCGTGGCCTTCTTAAATGCATCAATCTGATGATCATCATTATATCGGTTTCCTTTTCATGTCTTGACAAATTCGCCAATAAATTATACCTAGTTTCTAAATCCAAACATCTACCAGCAAAGTAAATGTCTCGTGAACTATCATGAGACTTGTGAGGAACACTTTCATGATATTCATGCGCATAGTATGTTGAGAAACTTAGGTTGACAGCATTGGAACATTTTGAATAATTTTCGGTTGAAACAATCTTTGTTGAGAAAAAGTTTCGCGAAAATTCATTAAAAAATATTTCAATCATACACAAAACAATCCTTAAACTTAAAGCACATTAAATATCAGGAAATGAGTCGCATTCAAAGTCATCAACTTAGTCGCAATAAATAGGACAATTCTAAATTCACAGATATAAAAATTGTTTTATCCTTTTTTTTAAAGGACAAACATTGAGTGTTTCATTTGAATACTGAACAACATAGAAAATTAAAATCCATTTCACTTTCTCATATGTCCCAAGAAACCTGCAGATACAAACATGCGACATAAATAGGTAGTTTCTGAATTCTCATGGTTCAGCTACTAGCATAATTGTTCCAGTGCTCAAATTACTATCCCCTCTATCCTCCCCAAAAGCAAATAGTTTAGAAAAAGATAAATTAAGGATGGAATGTCCGAGTTAAATCATAGCAATAACAAAACTACCCAAAAGCAAAAGAGCTTTGTTTATAAGAAGTGCTTGTTCTTGAGCAACAAAAAAGGTAACTTAAACACAAACAATGATTCATTAAACAATTTGATGACATGAAAGGTTATAAGAAAAAGTATGTCAGCGTTAATCATAACGATAACAACTATTCTAAATACTTTACAGCATAATGTTACTATACTAAAGTAAGCAATATTGACTTCGAAAAATGACTCTAGTGGTTTCCTGTTACATTAATAATATGAGGTGCTCATAGATACAGATAGTATTTTTGGGTTCATTTTTATTTTCCAAAGCAGAACAAACTGAAATATGAAGTACAACTACGGGGATTAGAGATGAACATAAATAGATAAATAGAGAAAACGAAATTGAAAAAAAAATAGAGGAAATACATGTAGATACACGGTACAGGGGTGCAGAAATAGATAAAAATTAGGGTGAAGAAATTGAGGAGACTTAAGCATGGTTTCTCAACTTGGCCATAGACCATCAGGTCTGTGTAACTCTTCTATCACAAATCCGTAACTGCCACAAAATCATCACCCTCATTCCATCTTCTTGAATGCTAGCTCCACCCTTGTTACACCACAGATAACTACCTGAAACACCTAAATGGAACCACCACAGCCGATACTCGAAGCTTCAATCACCAAACGTCTTCCTCTTCAGTGTCGGAGTTCTAGCAGTGATGGTTGCATATGTTATTTGTATCTTTGACAATATAATTGATAATTGCAATAGGTTTAGCAATATTCAACTTAAGTCCTCAAATACTACTTTGTATTGTTATCTGTATTTCTTCAAAGCCATGTCAATGTTACATAAGTGATTCCTTTGTAGTTTGTTAAGCCCTTGTAACTATACATGACATTTTGCCTTAGTGTTTCAACATATTCACAAAGTCGAGTCCAATGCATATTGAATTGTAGCTAGGGAAAGTAATAGTCAAGGTGGTATATTGATCATCTAACTATTACCTTTCTTGATTTTGAACAGGGAAAACTTCTTAGAGGCAGCCATAAACTACCGCACACTTGTAATTTCAAATGATCCAGCAAATTGGAAGAGAGTAATTCCGATACGATTCATGCTACCAAAATAAGAATCTAACTATGAAAACTAAGGACAATCAACTCAAGATAGAAGATAGATAGATTGACACAAGAAACTATAAAAAATTAAGAACTAATGTGTGTTTCAAACTCAAAAATCCTTAATCTAATAAATTCATTCACCAAATCTCTTACGTGGATCAAAAAGGATTCAACACCCTCAAAACTCCTATTTCTAGACAAACATTCAATACAAGTTCACCAATCACACTCTCACGGGCAAAGTTCAATCAATAGACAAAATAAGATGGTGGAAAATAATCTGTTTTTATTTATAGTTTACTACAAGTGGCCCATGAGCAAATTATGAAAATAGCTTTCATGGATGAATTTTAGGTGACAGCTCATCGCGTAGGTCATCAAAAAGTTGACAGCTCATCAGCCAAGTCGTCAACCTTAAACAACATGCAAATTCCTTTATCTCTACATCAATTTAGTCGTAAACAGGTTGACAACTTGTCAAATAAGTCATCCACTTAGTCATATAGGTTGACAGCTTGTCAGCTAAGTCGTTAACTTAGTTGTCAACAGGTTGACAACTAACTCGTCAAATCTTGGCAGAATGTTATTTGTTTCTTCCTTAGGTTCCCAAGCTATTCATTATGATGTGAAATCCTTTGGAGCGGCTAAAAACATTCTCAAGTACTTTTATCTTCATAAATAATCCTTGAAGTAATTGTAATTCCTGTCCTTGGCTTTTAGTAAATGGTCTTGACTTTTGGATTGTATTAAATTCTAAGGCTCTATGGCCTCCCAAGCAAGAGATAACAAAATTGCATGGGTATCACATCACACTCATCATGGTAATTCTTAACTTTAAACCAAAGCCCCACTTGCATAGTCACCTTCAACTTTCCAGAGTCATTTAACCATTGAAACTTGTATGGTGTGGCATGTTTGGTGGTGGGCAACTTCAAGAAATTAACCATGCTGCACTAGCCACATTAGCACAACTCTCACTATCAATGATTAAAGAACACATATTGTCCTTGATAAGACATTTAGTATGGAATTTTTTTTCCTCTTTCTGTTCTTAAGCTATTCATTATGATGTGAAATCCTTTGGAGAGGCTCAAAACATGATCAAGTACTTTTATCTTCATAAATAATCCTTTAAGGACTTCCAATTCCCATGCTTGGCTTCTAGTAAATGGTATTGAATTTTGTATTATATCAAATTCTAAGGATCTATGACCTCCCAAGCAAGAGATGGCAAACTTGCATGGGTATCACATCATAAAGCACCCCATCATGATAATTCTCGAATTTGAATCGAAGTACCAATTGCCTAGGAACCTTCAACTCTCCAGAGTCATTTAAATATTAAAGTTTGTATGGTGTGGCATGTTTGGTGGTGGACAAATTCAATAAATCAACCATGGTAGCACTATCCATATTAGCACAACTCCCACTATCAATGATTAAAGAATGCATATTGTCCTTGATAAGACATTTAGTATAGAATAGATTTTTCCTTTGACTAGGATCATCTATTTCATTACTAATCATTGCGCACTTCACAACAAAGTTTGGAACATAAAACTATCCATATTGAGGCCAAACATCTCATTATCTTCCTCTACTTGCTGTTCTTTTTTGAACCCCTCTATATCTTAGAATTTTTCATCATTCTCATCTTCCAATCTGACTTCTTCTCTAAGGTAATATAACTTTTCTTCCCTAAGGATCATAATTCTCCAGTTGGGATATTCACTTGCTTTATATCTCCATCCTTGGCATTTAAAACATTGAAAATCTTTAAGATTGAGAGTGGGATATTTGTTACCTTCATTCCTTGGTGGGAACTTTGGAGTGGTCTTCTCTTTAGGATTCTTATCATAAGAATTATTAG
Source organism: Capsicum annuum (assembly GCF_002878395.1). Classification (NCBI taxonomy): domain Eukaryota; kingdom Viridiplantae; phylum Streptophyta; class Magnoliopsida; order Solanales; family Solanaceae; genus Capsicum; species Capsicum annuum. The sequence goes on from NC_061114.1 coordinate 205,898,078, forward strand.
AGTCCCTGTTCTTGTCACATCTTGATGAAGATTGAGCTACCTCTTTGTTCTTACTCCAAGAGTGTCATTAAAACACTCGGGTTTTTGGTCCTTGAAATTTTTTTGAGTTTTGAGCTTTCATCCCTAGTAACGACTTACCTAACGAGTCGTAATGTGTCTGTACGGGTCATAAAACCCATTCGTAATGAGCCTAAAAGGATTTTACTAAGTCACTACCTTGATAACGACTGGACTTAAAGAGTCGTATAGACTCCTAACATGTCGTAAGGAGGGTATTTTGTAATATGTCTAATGTAGTGCCTTTATTGGACTGTTGTGACTACCACTTGACCCTACGAGTTGTAGTGTCTTATTATGAGATGTAGGGTGCTAGTCATGGGTTCACAGTGATTAGCTAAGGGGGTTTGGTTTATCTACGATTAGAGGGTCCGAGTCATAGGGTGACCCTATGAGTCGTAAGGTCACCCCTAACTACTGATGGTTTAATTTCTAACTTTTAATAAAGGTATTTTAGACATCTTCCTCTTTCCCTAAACATAACCTAAAATATAAAAACCCTATTTAGACTTTATTCCCGCCCATAACACAATCAAAATATATCCTCTTCTCTCTCAAATTCTCTTAAGCTAAGCAAGCTAGGTTTCCTTAAGGTTTAGCATACAGGGGTCAATTCAAGGTTTCTTCTACAAATTGTGAATATTTTAGGCATGTTACTCTTTCCTCATTCTTAATTTTTTTAAAGCACATGTTTTAAAGTATTTTTCATGAGATATTTATGTTGGTTTTATAATAAGGGTTGAGGGTTTTGAATGCTTATTGTTAAACAGTGTTCTTCCATGGTTTAATTATGATCATTCATGTTTTAAATATGGTTTTGTACTTGTGGCAGCATGGGAATAATGATTAAATTGGGGGTCATGGGTAAACCCCAATTTGATGATTTTGACTTGATTATGGTTTTTGAAATTGTATGCTCTCAATATGTTTGTGAAATTGTCAATAAAAAAAGGCTCTTCTCATATAGTTTGGTTTACCCTCTTGTAAGAATGCATCGACATAAAAAGAATAATGAAGTATGCATGTTTTCCTTGAAAGGCCTTGGTGTCCATGTATAAATGATGGAATTGGAATCTTGTGTGTTCGGTTGATTAAATGGGTTTGAGTCTCGAATGATTGATTTTTGAATATATTTTGACTTATGGATTTGAGTCCCAGTTAGTTAAGTAGATGACATGGAATGATTATATTAGCTTGCAAGTGAGGTTGGTATGACGATACCAACACGATGCTTTGGTGTGTAATTGGTTTAATAAAAATGGGAATATGTATTAATGTTTTAATTGGGCTTTGAAAGAGGGTTGTGTAGCTGAGTCATGAAAGTGGAGGTTCGAGTAACCAACAATGGAAACCATGCTGGTTGGTGCGGGGGTCATTATGGCTTGAGGTTTTGAGTCCCCTTGCTTGTGACCAGGTGGTTCGAGTCTACCTTATTGTTATGATTAGAGAGTTCGAGTCCCTTATATCACATTTTATGATCGGGTGCTTAAGTTACCTTAGTATATGATTGGAGGGTTTGAGTCCCCCGTGCATATATATATATATATGAGATCTTTCTTTGGTTTGTGCAGATACATGCACTGGGGCCTAACTAGGAGGTGAGAGTCAGGGCCTATATAGCCTATGGGTACTATTATATGATGGTTGAGCTACACAATCCAGGTTAAAGTTTTCAAATACACGTTAAACCTTCTTCCCTATCCCAGCATATGACACATATATATATATGTCTATGCATTTGATTATTTGCATTGAATTTTAAATGAGATTGAGACTATTGATCATGGCATTATGTTATCCTTATCCCTAAGTTACATGCTAGAATTCACCCTGCTAATTGTCTTCAGACGCAGTATCCCCACGCGATGTAGGAATTGGCCATACTTGTACTTTTTTGGCACAGTGATTCAGATTCAGGGTCAGTTCGCTAGTTGACATTGAAGTGGTGAGATTCCATACATCGGAAGTCTACATTTCATGTTTTAGTCTTATATATTAGATTTATTAGACTTGTTTTGGCTATAGTCGGGGGCATGTCCCGACACTTTATTGTATTCAATTTTTGTTCTTTGTTTAGAAGGCTTTGTTGGATTACTGGGGGATTGGGTATTGTTGGTAGGTCATTAGCCAATTCCTGGTTAATGGATTATAGACATGGTTCAAATATCTTTAAGCTTATCCTTATGTTATATTGTTATATGTTTGAAATTCATTCAATATGGGTGATAATGTGGTGGTTGGTTAAGTGCAAAGGGGTGATCTCTGATTCCCTCTGGACTTGAGATACCCGTCAACGCCAAGCCCTGGTTTGGGTTGTGAATAAGTGGTATCAGAGCCAGGTATGGGTGTATAGCGCACCATACTTATAAGAGAGAGGCTATGAGGAATTTAGGAATGTTTTCCCTTCTTGTGATCTATTCTTTGGGCTATAGAGTCTAAGCTCATGAAATCTCCTCTAATTCCCGTATGTTCACTTATCAGGTCATGCCTCCTAAAAAATTTAATGCTTGTGGAAACTCTTCTGTCTTGTCTAAGGACAATATGGATGAAACTCGTCATACCCTTGGGGTATAAACCTGGTCTAAGGTCACTGCTTCTGATTTCCCTAGAAGAGTTCCACTGGTTCCCCCTAGTCCTCCCCAAACACCTCAGAGTGAAGTGTCCAATGCTGAGTTCCACTATTTTATTCATCTATCGACCTATATAGTAGTCTCTTTGTCACTCTAGTCAAATCTTATTGGTGGGAGAAGGAATCAAGCTAGAATAGGGGAAAGGCAGAACAAGAAGTTCAGATATTTAGAGTAGGGTGAGGGTCATCACAATAGAGGTAGACATGGGAGACAGTGGAATAAGGAAGGGAGCAAGGAATATTCTGGTTCATACCCATCAACTAGAGCCCCTTACCTAAAGCCGTTTGGTGATCGTTATTTTCAAAAGAATGTTGGGCACAGGGTACCCAATATTAGTCTAGTGGAGCTCGATTAGTCCCTCCCTATCCTCATTGTTGGTTTTGTGGTCAGTGGCATCATGGATTTTGCCATGAGTAAAAGAATAAATGCTTCAAGTGTGGTCAACCTACCATATACAATGGCATTGTCCTCCGATCAGTGTTGCTACTAGAGACAACAAGATTCTAGTTGCTAGCTCTTCAGTTTTTGCACCAAGGGGTGCTACTTCTGATACCAACAGTGGGCAAAATTAACTTTATACTCTTACTACCCGCCCAGTCTGAGGCATCACCAGATATCATTGATTACACTAGCACTTCAACTCTGAGTTAAGCATTAACACGGGAGAGAGATGCAAAAATACTCAGGACTTCTAGTTATATGTTTCATTGGGAAGTTATAAGGTTGAAATGGTGGAGTATTGTATTCATATTTGAAAGCTTAATGGATAATGTGGTCATATTTAGGGGTTATTAGATGTATTTTTAGGAGGAAGGAGTTATGTGGAAAGCTAGAGGGGACATAAAATCTATATTTTTATTCTTGTTCCCCATTTCTAATAAACATGCTTGAGGTATGTGTATAACTTGAAATTCTATTTTTTGTCTTTGTAAAGGTAAGTGTGGTTATGTTTAGAGTTTAATCGTGCTCATAAATGCCTGGAACCATCATTCGAGGACAAATAATCTAAGTAGAATGATGAGTGGTGATTTTACCACTCATTCGCACTCAGTTTTAGTGCACATTACCTTGTCTCAAATGTGTTTCAGACATAATTGTGATTTAATGCACTAATATCCACTCTTTGCAGTTATAGAAGTTAAAAAGACAAAAAGATGTGGATTGGATCTTAAAATGATCAAAAGGGAGCAGAAAAAGTATAGCTGAAGACCTGCAGTGAAATAGCCTCAGTTACCGCGGTCGCGGTACATTGGCCATGGTCGCGGTTAGTTAAGATGGTTAATTAATCATGACTGTGGAAGGAAATCACAGTCGTGTAGCTGCGGTCGCAACCAAACTTGTGCGATCGCAGCTTGGCAGAAATGTTCAGCCTAAGGGAAAAACTGTAATTGCACGTGCTAATCCTAATTTGAACAAAAAGACTCAAACCCTAATTTCATGTATCATTCATTCCATCACATTATTTCTTTCCTAAATTTTTTCAAGGTTTTGGCTTGAGACTTTGTAGTCTCCAATTTTGGAGAAAAAAATATTGTGTAAATTTTGGGTGACGAATACATTGGTGACTTTCTATGTGGAAGATTTGCTTACTTCCATTGTTTATATAGTGGGAGAGCCAAGTTTGAAGCAATATTCACTTAGATCTTCTACAACTTTGATTCAATAGAGATTATTGGTATATCTATGCTTTTTTATCTTATGTGTAGCTAAATCTTCCTTTTAGGGATATGTGTTAATAGGGATTTAAGTGTGTGTGGTTTGTGATTGTTAGCATCTATTTGGTAGTGCATGTTTATGGGTTCTATTGTTGCTATACTATTTTGGTTGGGATTTGATGGGTGAAAGCTCCAAATATCCATATGGGTTTTATGAGTGGAAGCTCCAAGCTCAAGAAAGTTCAATACCATCTTAGAAAGAAGGGTTTTAGGTGAAATTTAGGAATGCATATCATCACCGAAATAGGGATATGGGGACCAAAGCAATGATAGACAATTATGTGTGTAGTTTGCTAAATTTTTACTATCTTAGACATAAGAGTGAATGTGAGGTTAACTATACCATAGGTGTCATCATAGAAATAGGGATGCCTTGATTGAGGTTGGGGTTGCTATTTGTCGAACACACCCATTAGGTATTCAAAAGAATCAATGGGTGAAAGTTTGGTGTTTTGTTGAAAGGCTAACATCAAAACCTATAACCAAGCCTACCCATATTTGAATTACTAAAGTGATGTTGATAATTATCTCCCACATGTCACTCCCTTAGTAACGCATAATCCCAAGATTTGTGCATAATTGTTAAAACTCTAATTATTCGTAGCCCCAAATTTACAATTGAAAATTCCAAAAAGAAACATTAGTATAGGAACACACCTCTCCCATTTTATCTTTTTGTAACATTTGTTTGAATTTAACTTATATCTATCATTTCAAATTAATTTGATCACCACTTACATTGTTCCTCGTGGATTCAACCTCGGGTCCAAAGTTGGGTAAATATCTTGACGACGATCGCCTTGCCCTTAATTGACGTGTAAGTTGACCGTTATCAAAAAGTGGCGTCGTTGCCGGGGAACAATTTGGTATATTGAGTTAGTTTTGAATCTTAGCTTACTTGCTTATATTCAAGCTTGTATATATTTGTTTGTGATTTTTCTTTGTAGGTAGATTTCATTTTATTTTTACTTTTCTTGATGGCATCTTCTAAGAAGTATTAGTTTAATGATTGTAAGCCATATTGTGACCCCCCATGTTCATATTGTTATGGACCACACTTCAGGAGAGATTGTAAGTATGCTTACTGGAAAGATATTTTACCTTCTTAATCCTAGTGGGAGTATAGTTCAAGGACATTGGGACAAGTGTCCAAACACCTCCTCCCACTATTATACTAATCGAGTTGCTAGCTTTTCTTATGAGTTTGATAGGTCCCATGAAGAAAAGTAAGAAGAGCAATAATCTAAATCCACCAGTCTTGAAGCAATGCTCCAAACTATTTTGGACCGAGTAGATGCAATAGGGGAGAATACGGAGTAGATGTACAAAGAATGGACGGGTGTCAAGGAAGAGTTATTGGGCAAATAAGAAAAGCTTGAAACTATTACTACCTTTCCCATTACTCAAGAGGAGTTTTATCATGAAGAGAAACCAAGCTATGATGATGAGCTTGGTAGCAAAGATTCCTCAATGACTTCCTAATCATCTGACTTATACGAGGGAGAAGAAACCATAAAAAAGGAAATGGGGATAAAGTCCAAAGAAGAAGTCAAGCAAATCTCTTATGATGACTTTAACTCATTTCGGGGTGGCTATGCTAAGTTGGATGTAATTTCTAAATTAACAGAGGGACCCCATTCTAATTACTTTTCAACATTTTTCTTGTTGGATTGGACAAAAATTTATCTACTCGAGTTAATGATGAATTGTGAAGAGAGGGAATCCACTATTATATTATGGAATTTGACATTCCCACAGAGCATATGGAGCCTCACACATCAATGGTCGAGAAACTCAACTTCCAAAGTACAAAGAACGAACAATTGATGAACATGCTTTTACCCATGGAACCAATCCAAAAATTTGATATGAAGTTGTGTAAAAGGTTCAAATCTTCAAAATGGTGAGATTGAAGCTTGCCCGCCATTCCACAACCTCTTCCATGTTTTATCTTGGAAGCTTTGGATTTTCTGTCTCTCTGCCGCTCATTGCATATTAAGCGAAAGATGGGATGAGGATTTAAATTTTGTAAGTAGAGACATAAAGGAAAGGAGTGAAATCGTTGTGCTATGATGTTAAACTAAGTGCTAGATGGGAGGAAACCCATTACGCCACAAAAAGTGGCCCATATTCTTTTATTTATGTATGCTAGGGTAGATTTTGATTTTTTTTGTTGTTTATGAGCATGCATAGTCCATAAAGTATTGGTACTTAGGGGTATTTTTGTGAAATTTGGAAAAAAGGGATGTGAGAATTTGGCAAATAGACTAAGCAGGGCATGCAGGGACCCCGGGTGCTTGGTCTCAGTTACCGCGACTGCAGTCTGTGCCCCCGCTATCACGGAGACCATGTGACTGTGATTGCATAACTTTGACCCCGATCGTGGTTAACTCAAATTAAAAATACCATCCGACTGCCATGCACCCATGCACTTTAGTTTAAAATTTTCTCATAATTTCCCTCAAATTTATGGCCTCTCAAGAATATCCAAGTTTTCATATCAAACCTTTTCCATCAGTTGCCTGGTATGTAGTCTCAAACTCCCTTACATTCACTGTTATTGTAGGCTTAGGACATGTAGCTAGGAATGAACTTGCAATAGTGTTATAATGCCAAAACTATGTTTATTTGTAATTATAATTATGGTTCGCAGCTGTAGGGTAACTATACATCATTTGGGGAAGTCTTGAGTACCCATATTCTAATCTAGACTAGTTATAACTGACACGTACAATAGGTGTCCATTCATTGACCAAATAAGTTCAACATGAATTCCTTCATATTTAGGGATGCAATCTTGCTATCTAGGGTTATTTTATTTGTTCATGATGTTGTACACCTAGTTGAAAGACAAATTTGGTGTTAAGCTCGTGTCTATTGAGAAATGGCAGCACTGTTAGCTGCGGTCTTGGGTATCGTGACCACATTCTTGATGACCACAACCGCAGTAGCACAATCGCGGTGAATGCTCCATGATCTCCATACCTAAGGACAACTTCCTAGCAAAACCCAACTTTCTGCACATCTATTTTGACCCCAAAATCTCTTATAACAGTGTCACATGTTCTTTCCTTGTTAGTCTAACATACATTTTGCTTTGAAAATATTAAAAATGGTCCGAAATATCCTATATGCAGGTACTCAGCTACAGAATGAGAGATTTAGATGAATCCAGAACCTTACTTCTGAAAAGACACTACCAATATTACAAGAACCTCCCAAGGTTCAAGCTACACCTAGAATGGAGTATTACTATAGACAAAGCCCTAGTGAAGTTCCCAAAATTCCTTGATAAAATTTTTGCTATAAGGGAACATGCTCTAGGACTACCCCATGGGACAGGATAATCATCCACTACTCACCATTCATATGTGGCTCACTCCAACTATGAAATATATACCAGTAGGAGCTGAAGAAGCAAGTTTCTAGGGTCGCTGTAATACCCCATATTTTCGTGCTAAAATTCTAACCTTCGTTTCTACGCATCTAAGATCTAATCCAAGTGATTCTCACGTGAATATAAGTTTCATGATCATTACCCTAGTCTATGGAGTAGTTTAGAGGTAAAAAATGTTCATAGCAATGGCCTAGAACAAAGTTGAGGTAAGATCAATTGATTCATCCAAAGTTTGACATTCAATTCTATAAAGGTCTAATTCAAATATGTATAACTATTTATATACGTGGAATTTTTCATCCCAAGACCTATAAAATTGTATATAATTGAATTATCTTTCCAACGATATCAATTTCGCAAAAATTTAATACTCGAGTGAAAAGTTATGGCAATTTTAGTGACTGAGGTAGTAGCACCATGCGATAAGCGTGCAATGCATGCTAACAATTTTTAGGTTTTTTTTTCGCATTTTAAGGGCAAAAGTGGTATTTTCCAACCCCTATCTAGCTATAACATGGGATTAAACTCCCAAAACACCAAAATATGATTCTTTTCTCTCAAATTCATCAAGAACTCATCCTAGGGTTTCAACCTAAAACCTAAGAGAACTCAAGATTTAACCGTAACTTTTCAAAATTTCTTCAAGAATTGAAATCACCAGACCAAGATCTTCAAGAATATCTCATCAAAAGTACGAATAAAGTCCCAAAATCAAGATTTCATTCAAGTTCCTAATCCAAGGTATGCGGGGTTTGAACAAGAACACCCTTTCGTTCTTGTGCCCAAAAGTTTTAGTTTTTCTTAAAGAATTTCATATTTCCAAGATGAATTCATATTAGTTTGCTATATTTCAAGTTTATAAGATTATGGAATTTCCCAAGTAGTGAATTGCATGATTATGTTGTTTAATTATGATCTAAATTGAGAGTTCATAATATAAATTGCACATGCCTATATTGATATCCTATTTTTAAGAATTTCCAAGATTTGTTGTCGTGAATTGAGCCTTATTGTGAAATTGTGAGTCTTTGAGAATGACTTATTGATACTTTTTAAAGTGTTTCAAGATGAGTACATATATTTCCATGTTATTGATACTTTAAAGCTTATTCATGATAAGTTTATCAAAATTTCAAGAAAGAAGTGATTTTTATCCTAAGTTAAGAAAAAAATCCACATCCTTGATTTTGAGATAAAAGGCATGCATTTTGGCTCCCATCACATATTGTTGAAATGTTTTAATGTGGATTTTCTTAAGTTCTGAGCTAAGTAAAGGAGTAGTATTTAGCATCGATTTGGGCTTGATTCCAAGGTCTCTTGCCCCAGAACTGCGTGTCCCCATAGGTTTTTGATTTACCCCAAGTGGGTTAAGATAGTGATCACTAAAGTTAAGGTTCTATCCGATGGCAAGGATAGAACAACTCTCCCCAACGTGGGTAAGACGTTGAACTCCATGTAGCTTACATGGTTTATGTCGGTTAGAAGAAACTCCCAAAGATGTTCCCCACTCTTGAAATAGTTTTATGGATTTAAAATATTTGAGAGGCTACAAGGCATTTAGGAAAAGTATCTATTCTTTCAAGTCTCAGATCATGCTATAAAAAGGTTCTCTAAGAAACTTTTATAGATTCTCAACTTACTCTATTCAGGTCATCTCTGCCTCATTTTCAAGGTGCTAGAAATAGTCAAACTTAATTCTCCACCGATAGTATTGGGATTATAAGAGAGCTAGAAAGTATTTCATCAGTTGCTTTTGAGTCCCAAAAAGTGAAGGGCTTTATTCTTGTTCATGAAAATTGTGCACTAAACCTAAGTCAGATGTGCTTTCAGATTCCTTCTTAGAATCTATAATGATAATCCATACCTCTCTATATGTACTGTTCTTGAGGTAACATGATCGGCAAGTTGTAATTTCCTCCCCTGATAATGCTCTTAGACTTACTAGCAAGAAGTTTCAAAAGTTTCACAAAGCGGCTTGAGATGAGCCTTCTAGTGTGTTTATAAGTTCCTCAAATTTAAATTTATGCCCTCGTTCTTATGATTTGTTCAGTTAAGATAGAGTAAGATGTGTATTCTTAGATCATTGAATATTGTGTGTCAAGTTTCTATCTCTTATATTATGTAATCTTGTTATCATGGTATTTTTGAAACCCAAAGTCTAGTGAAGCCGTGTGGGGCTCTTTCGATTCACTAGCATAGTTGCCTTGTTATTTATCTCATGTTCTTGTTCAAAACACAAAAAAAATCAAAGTCTAGTGAACCTGTGTGGGGCTCTTTCGATTCACTAGCATATTTTCCTTGCTATTCATCTCATGTTCTTGTTCAAAACACAAAAAAAATCAAAGTCTAGTGAAGCTATGTGAGTTCTATTTTGATTCACTGGCAACTTGTTGTTCATTTTTTTTTATTCTTGTGTTAGTTGAAAGTGCGGGTTTAGAAGTGTAGTGGCAAGAAAGGTGGTAAGGGCAATTTATTAAATATGTCTAGCTGAATTTTCGCTTATGATTGAGTTAGTAATGAAGTAATATGTCCTTGTTTGTTAGTTTAGTGAAAGGTAGAGAAAGAGATTATTAGTTAAGGTAGATTATTGTTTGCTTGAGGTAAGAAAAGAGTTATTGATGGTATTTGTTGTGCTAGAAAAGTATAGGTTTTGATGGAAGTACTTGGTGGATGACTGTTGTTAATTTAGGCTTTCCTGAGATTGTATGAGAAAGTTTAGTTGAAACTTATAAAGCTATGAAGGAGTTTAGATGTGTAATAAGAGTAAATAGTAATGAGGTGTATAAGAGGGAGGTGCTAGCAATCATAATAAGATAGACCATAGGATTGTGATTGATTATTATTGTTATGAGGTTTTAGTGGACTTGTATTTTTGAATGTTTGGCAGGTAAGAATAGTTGTTAAGATTGTGGTTAATCATAGCTAGAACGAGATACTAAGTTTGAATAGTAGATAATGAGCAAGGTGGGGATAACGATTGCTTGGTTAGTGATGCTAGTTATATGGAGGTGAACCAATAGTCTTGAAACAGTGAATGCAAGAATTTAAGTTTATTGATTTGAGATTAAGTATGATGTTGTGGGTATGAGATAAAGGTGTAACCAAGGTGATATGAGGTTGCATTATTTTCTAAGTTTATTAAGTATTGTGTGTGGTTAGTAGTACCCTTGAGTTTTAAGTGGAAGAAACATAGTGTTTAGTACATGGTACTCTGGATAGCCAGGTTAAGGAGGTATGGATTGATGGTGTTGAGTCTTTTAAGTATGATTTTGATTTTTATAGTTTGAAAAAATATGAGTATAGAAGTATGATCTTGTTAGCTTGTAATTATGTGTTTAGCGAGGTAGGTATGCTTTTCGGATTAAAAGAGTGCAAGTCTTTGATGATGATTATTGAAGCTAAAAAGTTAATTATGAGATATGAAAGGGGTTGTTCAAGAGTGAAGTCTGTAAGTTCAAAATATAGCTTATGCGTGCAAGTGTAGCATTTAAGTGTGGACCGTTAGAGTAAAGATATTTTGAATCACTCCTAGGAATGTGAGATAGATCCATAAGTTTAGAAGATAGCTTTAATCTAAGAGGGAGATAGTATAAGACCCTTTAAGATTCTAGCTCATTTTAGTTCGTTGTTGCATGACAAAATAGGTCCCAAAACTTAGAAATTTTCAGCTACGTGCCAGGACTTAGTCTTTTCCAAAGCCTTCAAACTTTGAGAATTTTGTTCATGACCTTTCTGACCCCTGAAAGTTAATTTTCAAGTTGATTCATGATCGGGGGAGTCAATAGTACATCTTGGGTGAGTTTTGGAATTTTTAGAATCCATTTAGGGCATGTTTGGAATTGAAAATAGTGGCATCATGCGATTAGAGTGCGACACATGCTCTAGTACACCCCTAGTAGCATGCGATAGAGCGATCCATAGGGTGTGATGCACGCTCTGCAGCATGCTACCTTATTTTTCCAGCTCCTATTTCAGCTATCTAAGGGCCAATGTTTATATACTACATGCGTATTCAAGTTCATTCTCAACTTTTAGTAATTAAGTAACCACTTCACTCTATGATTGGAGTTATCCGTCAAAAATCTATGGACTCCAGTTTTATGTTGAATAGCTCATGATAAGTATGAACTCATGTTTCAGAGTATGACCAGTTTTAGAAATCATGATACTTGTGAAGTTCGCATTATATCATGTATGTCCTCAGCTTAGATCTCTTTAATGAATCCATGCCTTTAACATTTTATTCCTCAGGCCTAAGATAAGTCTTAAAGTTATGTATTGTAGTCTTTCGTGCTTCAGGTTCTTATGTGTTAGCCCTTCGGTGACCTCTTTCTATGTTAAGATAGTGGCGATGATAATGAATAAGCAATGGTTTAGATGAGAGAGTAGATGACCCTCATTAAGAAAGAATGTTTATGCTTTTCTACCTAAGGCCAAGTCTTATCTATATAGCTATTTTCATGAGAATTCATGCACTTACAGATCGGTTCAGTAGCTCATTGTGTTTGAGATTCAGTGATTCAGTTTATATCAGTTGTACATAATTGCTTAAAGACAATGATTCCTCTGTGATTCAACTTAATTATCCACATTCGAGGACGAATGTTCCCAAGGGGAAGATAATGTAATACCCTATATTTTTGTGCTGGAATTCTAACCATCATTTCTACGCGTCTAACCTATAATCCAAGTGATTATCATGTGAATATAAGTTTCATGATCATTAACCTAGTCTATTAGAGGTGAAAAATGTTCATAGCAATGACCTAGAAAAAAGTTGAGCTAAGATCAATTGATTCGTCCAAAGTTTGGCATTCGATTCTACAAGGGTATACTTCAAACGTGTATAAATCTTTATATACATGGATTTTTTTATCCCAAGACCTATCAAATTGTATATAATTGAATTAGCTTTCCAACAATACCAATTTCGCAAAAATCCGATACTCGACCAAAAAGTTATGGCCATTTTAGTGACTGAGGCAGTAGCACCATGCAATAAGCGTACGACACACGCTAACAATTTTCAGGTTCTGTTTCAGCGTTTTTAAGGGCAAAAGTGGTATTTTCAAACCCCTATCCATCTATAACACGGGATTAAACTCCCAAAACACCAAAATATGATTCTTTTCTCTTAAATTCATCAAGAACTCGTCCTAGGATTTCAAACCAAAACCCAAGAGAACTCAAGATTTAACCGTAACTTTTCAAAATTTCTTCAAGAATTGAAATCCCCAGACCAAGATCTTCAATAATCACTCATCAAACGTACGAATAAAGTCTCAAAAGCAAGAGTTCAGTCAAGTTCCTAATCCAAGTTATGTGGGGTTTGAACAAGAACACCCTTTCGTTCTTGTGCCCAAAAATTTTAGTTTTTCTTAAAGAATTTTGTATTTCCAAGATGAATTCATATTAGTTTGCTATATTTCAAGTTTATGAGATTATGAAATTGTCCAAGTAGTTAATTAAATGATTATCTTGTTTAATTATGATCTAAATTGAGAGTTCATGATATAAATTGCACATGCCTATATTGATATCCTATTTTTAAGAACTTCCAAGATTTGTTGTCATGAATTGAACCTTATTGTGAAATATGAGTATTTGAGAATGACTTATTGATAATTTTTAAAGTGTTTCAAGAAGAGTACATATATTCCCATGTTATTGAGATTTTAAAGCTTATAAATGATAAGTCTATCAAGATTTCAAGAAAGAAGTGATTTTTTATCATAAGTTATGAAAGAAATCCACATCCTTGATTTTGAGATAAAGGGGATGTATTTTGGCTCCCATCACATATTGTTGAAATATTTTAAGGTAGATTTTCTTATGTTCTGAGGTAAGTAAGGGAGTAGTATTTAACATCGAGTTGGGCTTAATTCTGAGGTCTCATGACCCAGAACTACGTGCCCCCATAGGTTTATGATTTACCCCAAGTGGGTTAAGATAGTGATCACTAAAGTTAAGGTTCTATCCGATGGCAAGGATAGAACAGCTCTCCCCAACGTGGGTAAGACGTTGGACTCCATGTAGCTCACATGGTTTATGTCGGTTAGAAGAAACTCACAAAGATGTCCCCCACTCTTGAAATAGTTTTATTGACTTAAAGTATTGAGATAAGGAGTTTACTATACAGAATGAGTTTCAGAGTTCATCTAGCTTACAAGTTTTGAGAATAAGTGGAGAATACAGAGTTTAGAATTAAGTGAAATGACTCACGATAATTATACTAAATGTTCATTATTCATGATTTATGAGATTTATATTTCAGATATTATTCAAGCTATGCGAGTCATTTATGTTAGCATCCATAATTTTATAAACTGTGATGATATTGAGATATTATTTTATATGCATTGTACCCCCATATACTCAGTACATCCTCAAAGTACTAATCCACATATACGTCTGTGTACTACATTATCTCATAATGTAGGTACAAGTTTTAGTATGTACATCAGACTCAGACAGTTGCAGATTCCAGCCAGCAGATAATATGTCCTCCTACTTTGGGAATTTAAGTTTGATGTCATTTATATATTTTCTTTCTTTATTATTCTTATATATTGATTAGTGATAGTTGGGAGTCATGACCCGGCTACCTATAGTCAGTACTAGTAGAGGCTTCATAGATAGTCAATAGAGTTAATGTATTTAGTTTCAGTTTTATCTTGTAAAAGCAGAGTTGTAATCTTGTAAAGTTCAGATTTGTATTGATCAAGTTCAGAAATTTTTTATGTTTTTGCTGATTTTATACAAATTTAAGCATTTTATTCAGTTGCTTATGAGTTATGCCAGTAGAAGGGTTTGCTTGGGCTCACTTGTGACCCTAAGCATCGTGTGACATCTCGGGACCCAATTTTAGGGCGTTACAATCGCTAGATTGGAAAGAGCATATTTTGGCAATATCACACAAGACCTTCCGAGAGTCACAGGAAAGATTGTTGAATAAGGAAAAGAAGAGAGAAACGTTCTTCACCAAGCTATGGAGATGGGTAAAGAGAATCTTCATAGTGCTTAAGCCTACAGAACAACAACCTTTGTCGAGGAGCGGCAGTGATGATAGAGCCATTGTTGAGGGGTCTGTTACTAATGACAGTGGAGAATATGCAGGGTATATCGGAGATGATGAAGCCGATTCAAGGAGCATCCTTTAGTCTTACCTTGCTAACTAGGTAGTGGGGGCACTGCCAATTTTTTAGTTGGGAGTGCCTGTCCCTATAGTTGTACTGTGTGGATATCCTTGAGTAGTGTTTTGGATGACACTCTGGATATTATTTTTATTATTTTTTTAGATGCTATATTTTGGGTACTCTGCTGGTGCCTATGCTTTATGGATTATCATGTGTTTTTATTTTAGTATTCTTTTGATTTAATTTTATTTTAATCTTGTTGATGCACGATTAGCTTTGCCCTATGATGGATTGAGTGACAATATTCTTAAGGGTAAAGTGTCATGTTTGGGTTTGTGACATAGGTGCAGGGGAATTCTGAGTACCCGTAGCATTAGGTGTCATTTAATGCAATGGAAGCCTAAGTACCTGTAACATTATCCTTTGTTAATTTGGGATCATTTTATTTACACCTATGGTGAAATAGGATTAGCCATATGGTTAGTTTGCCCAGTTTGAGCCAAGATGTGAGACTTAGGTATTGGTTGTAGCCATAGTTTAGCTACTTGTGCATGGTGCTATTGCAGAGCAAGAAATTTCTTTCCCTCTAAATTTTTGAAAAATAACAGGCATGGATATGAGAAATGTACAACAAAATTTTTTCTCTTTTATGGCTTCATAGATTTTGACTTGTAGATAAGAAATACAAACTCTATGATTGTTTCCATCGTGAGGGACATTTGAGCCCCCTTAAAATTTTTTGCATGCCATATGTGGTGAGTTTATTGCATTCATCTCTTGTATACCTGTGTTATCTAGAACTTGCCCTATTAGTCTTTTAAAACTAATTTTGATTGTATTTGGTTGGAGAAATGATCTTACGCCATCCTTGTGGTTTTAGAATCCACTCTAGACTAAAAAGCCTACCCGTGTATAATTAAAACCCTTAGTACCCTCTTTGAGCCTTTAGACCTTTCTTTAGCAAAATCATTACAAACCATGAACGTTTCTTTTTATACCTTTTTTGAACCATACCCTCCTTGAACTTGAAAATTCAACTTGAGGCTAAAATCCTAATTTGGGGGTGGTAAAAATCAATGGCATTAAGTTTACGACCATGAGGTATTAGTAAAAATGCCAAATGTGCCTAAGTGTTGAAAAAAAATAGTTAGTAAAAGGAAATGACCCGACTAAAGGATGACTTGCACAAAAAATGCATGGAAATGGAAACAAGAGGAAACATGGTGAACAAAGAAAGCAAAAGATAGGCATAAAGAAGGAAGATAAAAAAGAGTGGTCCTTATTCAAAAGAAAAGAATTGTAAAGAGTGAAGTAGATGTTCAAGGTAGGGTGTAATCATGTTGTTCCTAAATGATATCTTACCCTAACCTGAACCTACATTACAAGCTTAGAAAGTCCTTTGAGATATCTGACCATTTACTTTATTTGTAGTGGAGATTAAATATAGGGGCAAGCCTGTGGCATAGCACTTATTGCATTGAGATTTCTTTTATGAGGGGAGAATTTTGCACTTAAAATTCCTTGATACATATTCGGTAGTTTGGTGTGTGATACTTTTCTTCCTTGTGAGATTGCATGCAAATAAGTTGAGGTAGGTGATTTTTGTCACCTCTCGGATAATGAGGCAAGTGGAGTATGGTTTAGTTTTAGTCAAAAGGTGAGCCACTTTTAGAGTATTTATCTTTGTTGCTTGACTGCTCTTTAAAGTCTTATGTATCCTTTGAGTATTGCATTTTATAAGGAGGGGTGTTGGGAAATTAACATAGCACATGTGCAACGAGCTACTTGTGGTTGTGATTCAAATCAAAGTTTCTATGACCTTTAGGGCATATAGTTGGGCATAAACAATTAGGTCTCTTGGTGTAAGGTAGTGTTGCTTGAGGACAAGCAAATGCTTTAAGTTGGGGGTGTTGATGATTGGTAATTTTACCACTTATTCACACTCAGTTTTAGTGTACATTACGTTATCTCAAATGAGTATCGAACATAATTGTGATTTAATGCACTAATATCCACTCTTCGCAGGTATAATAGGAGTTGAAAAGACAAAGAGATGTGGATTGGAGCTTGAAATGATCAAAAGAGAGCAAAAAAAATACAGCTGAAGACCTACAATAAATAGCCTCAGTTACCGCAGTCGCGGTCCATTGGTCGCGGTCGCGGTTAGTCAAGATGGTCAATGAACCGTGACTGTAGAAGGCAATCACGGTCATGTAGCTGCGGTCGTAGCCAGACTTGCGCAATCATGGCTTTGCAGAAATTTTTAGCCCAAGGGCAAAACTATAATTGCACGTGCTGATCCCAATTTGAACAAAAAGACTCAAACCCAAATTTCATGTATCATTCATTCCATCACATTACTTTTTCCCCAAAATTTTTCTAGGTTTTTGGCTTGAGACGTTGTAGTCTCCATTTTTGGAGAAGAAAATATTGTGTAAAATTTGGGTGACGAATACATTGGAGAATTTATAAGTTGAAGATGATCCCAATTCCATTGTTGATAAGTGGGATATCCAAGTTTGAAGTAACATTCTCTTAGATCTTCTACAACTTTGATTCAATGGAGATTATGGGTATATCTATGCTTGTTTATCTTATGTGTACCAAAATCTTCCTCTTGGGTTTATATGTGAATAGGGATTTAAGTGTATGGGTTGTGATTGTTAACATCTATTTGGTAGTTCATGTTTCTGGGTTCTATTGTTGCTATGCTATTTTTGTTGGGATTTGATGGGTGAAAGCACTTAATACCCACATGGGTTTGATAAGTGAAAGCTCCAAGCTCTAGTAAGTTCAATACCATCTTCGAAAGAAGGGTTTTGGGTAAACTTTAGGAATCCATATCATCCTCAAAAGACGGATATGGGGACCAAAGCAATGATAGTTAATTATGTGTGTAGTTTGCTAAATTTTCACTATCTTAGACATAAGGGTGAATGTGAAGTTAACTATGCCATGGGTGTCATCCTAACATTGTATAGGAGTAACAGAAAAGTGCTCCGAACCTACATCATGAAATAATACAGCATCTAGGGACGGCCAGTGGGGTACGCATTGACATATAACTCAAGTGATAGGGATTAAATAATTCATTTACCAAATCCATTCATAAACTACATGCACAATATTTATATAATTATATATATAGGATACCGGGATAGGGGAAAGGATCAATTAACATGATAGTTTTAAACATTAGCCTGAACTATGTAACTCGTACCGACATTCCAGGCACCCACAGACTATATAGGTCCGACTTTCCCTACCAGAAGTACCCTATTCCATGTTAGCCTCATGTACCGAGGAAATGCTAAAGACACCAAGGTGATAGACATCATAAATATAATGTTTACATCAGAAACATAAGTCATATAGACCAAAATATTAGCAAACATAATTTCCAATGTTGGTCCCCCTGAGATAAAACACCCTAGGTTTCTGGCCCTTAAAAGATTTCTTGGATTTATGGTCTCAGATAGGATATGACTAGGGAAAATAGCTCTTACACTAGGATATAACTAGTATGGGTTAGTCGTATACTGATCAGTGTTGGTTGGTGTATTAGATTTGGTTTCTGGAATAGATACGACTTATGTGGTATGAGTCGTATCGATGGACACCGGTCGTTTGGCTTAGTTCTTTCCTTCACTTAATCTTAGACTTGGTAGAATAAGTTGGATCTGAGTACGAGTGTCTCACCATGAGACATAAGCCATGGTACGAGTCATACCATGGACTCATATGGTGGGCAGTGTTCACTCTTCTGTAGATTTTATTTTGCTAGGGGTACGGATCATGGGTACCAAACATATCCATGGATACGACATGGTTTAGGGTGAGTCATACCTTGGATAGTATTCGGTCCAAGAGATATAGCATTAGGCACGAGTAGTGGGTACTACTCGTATCGGAGGGTACGAAAGGTATAGATAGTCATATCCCTCTAACGAGATTTTTCTGTGGTTTTAGTGAGGGTAATTTGGACATTTTACCACTTAACCTAATGAGGCCCATGACTATTAACTCACTTGGGAGGTTATATTCCCTATTATTCTATTCTTTAACACTTATATAAACACTCTCTAATCCTCTTTAAAGTTCTTGGGCAAAGAAAGCTAGGGTTTCATCTTAAGGATGAATTTGGGGCTTGTGTTGGTGATTTATCTCTATTATATTCTTAGTTTAGGACATGTTCTCTTCACTCATTGTTAGTTACAACTTAAGGCATGGTTTTATATAATGTTTTCATGGATTGAATATTGTAAGGCATTGGGTTTTCAAATATAATTTTAGAGTTTTGGTTATAAAAGCTTAGTTATGGTTTTCCCATATTTTAATTATTCTTTATATGCTTTAATGGTGGTTTTGGATAATTGGTTGCATGGGAATGGGTATTTGGTAATTGGATTTGGGTTTGGAAATATTATGCTCCTAATGTGTTTTAAAAATGCCTATGATAATGTTTTCACTACATCATTGGATTTTAATGGAACTTATGCATGGTTTAAACTTGGTAATGGAACCCTAAATGGTGAATGGTTTGGAATGGTCAAAATGGAATTGTTTTGGGTCTAACAATCATTCTTGTGGGGGTACAATGGAATCCCCTAAGTAATCATAACAATGGAACACGCGTGGGGTACATAGGACTCCCCCAAGTAAATTAGATAATGTAAGCTATGGGTACGTAGGAATCCCTTGATCTCTAAAAGGTTTTGCTAAGGACAATACTTGCAAGCTATAGTCGATATGAAGATACCATTATGTATAGCCTTGGTTAATAACAATGGTTTGGTTGGAAATGGTTTTAATTATACAATAAAGGTGGGTGTGATAGGTAATCGTGAAGGTGGGAGTCCAATGGATGAACACTAGAAACTCATGTTTTTTGACATGAGGCGTAGGTCATGGTGACCTTATATGATACTACGAGGTACACAAAAATCCTCTAAGTACACTGTACATATGTGTCAAGGAGGCTAAAGGGTACTAGGGAATCCATTACTTTTATAGTATCTCTAATTTGTGTGGCTAGATACATCGGGGTCCGTTTAGGGGATTATACTGGCCTACATAGCCCTGGCTGGTTAAGGACGATAAAGATACACATACCCAGGTTAATGGTTTTAAATGCACACTAAACCCGATTCTCTTTCCCGGCACGGTTATATATATTATGGTTTGTATGTATAAGGATGGTTTACTTGGTTTTGTTGAATGGCATTATTTTATCCTTATCCTAAGTTCATATTAGTGTTCACACTCTAGCTTTCTATATGCGGCTGTATCCCCACATAATTCAGGAAGCGACCTTTCAAATATTCCTGCTTAGCGATCAGACTTCGGGTTCAGCTATTTGATTGAAGTGGTGAGCTTTTATATTTATGAAAGGATTCATTTTATGGATGCTATTTCATACTTCAATTTACTTATTGATATTGGTTTTGGCTATGGTTGGGGGCATGTACCGATCAAATTTTGGTATTTTTTGGGTAGAGGCTTTTGTGGAACTACTATAGGTTGGAATGGGCGGGATGGGTGTTAGTGTGAGCCTTGGTATTGGCATTGGTATTGGGGCTGATATCATTGGACTAAATTTCTCACTTTTCCATCCTCTTTTATTTTGGGATTATTTAATTATTATGGATCTCATATGGTTATGGTTTGGTTGGTATTAGTCATTGAGTGTCGAACGGTTGGACTCGTTTGGGTGGTCACGAATATAGAATTATCCCAGAGTCTTAAATTATGCAATAATACTATCTTGTTATATGTTCAGAATTTATCCAACTCAGGATATGCGTAGGTTAGTTTAGTTGGGTAACGGGGGTGGTCTCCAGTCTTGGTTGTACTTAGGATGCCCATTATGACAAAGCCCTGATTTGGGTCGTGTCAAGTTTGTATTAGAGCTTTAGGTTCACGGTCAATTGGGAGTCCACAAAGCTGTGTCTAGTAGAGTCTCTTTTAGGGGTATGTAGCACGCCACACTTATAAGAGAGAGGCTATAAGGAATTTTGGAATGTTTCACTTTCTTGTTTTCTATTTTCAAGCTTGGAGTCTTAGTCCCAGAATTTTCTCTAATATTTGTTTGTTCAATTTTTAGATCATACCTCGACGATCTGGAACACAAAGAAATTCTTCTGTCCTATTTGGGGATGATGTTGATAGGGTACGCTCTACACTTAGAATTTACATTCGATCTCAGGGTCCTATCCTTGATTGTTCTAGAGTTCCCCCTGTTACTTCTAATCCTCCTCAAGGTGAGGTGACTAATGCAGAATTTCACTAATTAATACATATTATTTCTCAGTTAGTTACTGCTCAGGCTGAGCAGGATGCATCTGGTGTTTTATTTGCTGAGGCCACAAGTGTTGGCCTGTTTTGGAAGATGAATCCTCCTAATTTTACTGGATTAAAGATAAAGGTGGATCCTTAGTTTTTCTTGGATGAAATGGATAAAATCTTTAGGGTGGTACAGGATAGGAATGTGGAATATGTACCAATAGTATGAGGAGTGGGATAGAGATAAAGGTGATATTGATGTGTTGTCCTTATGGGAGGACTTTTCTAATATTTTTCTGGATCGCTTCTTTCCTCAGGATCTGAGAGAAGTGAAGATGGAAGAGTTTGTGAATCTTAAGCAGGGAAAAATATTTGTCAAGAAATATACCTTAAAGTTTCACCGATTGTCAAGGTATGCTTCAGCCTTAGTGTCTGATATGAGAGTGAGGATGAGAAAGTTCACTTTTGGGGTATCTCAGAATTTGATCCATGAAACAAAGACTACTTTGCTAATCAAGGATATTGATATTTCAAGGTTAGTGTCCATATGCAACAGGTGGAGGATAAAAAGAAGAAACATGCAGAGTTTGGGAAAGGCAAGGTAAAGGAGTATGTTTTTTGAGCAGGGTGGTGCTCAACAGCAAGGTGGTTAGGATAGAGGTAAAAGTCCAAATAAGAAGTGGCAGAGTTTTGGTTCCTTATCTACTACTGGCTCTCCTTAGCCGAAGCAGTCAGGTGATAGGCGTATACAAGGTGGTCATAATTTCTGAGCATATAATGCCCAATCTCAGGCGAGTGGGGATCAGTCGGCTTTTTATGCCTTCTTTACCGATTTTATGGTTGTATTCATCGGGGCTTTTATGATGAAGGTAGGGAAAGGTGTTTTAAATATGGTCAGCCACATTATATGCTCAAAAACTATTCAGTTGGTAAGGGTGCTTCGGGAGTGGTCAAATCTTCTGTTCCTTCATCTTCTGCTCCTGCACCTAGTGATGCTGCTTCTGTATCTGCTCCTATTTTTGGTAACGATATTGGGCAGAATAGGTTGCATTCTTTTGTATCTCAGCATGAATATTGGCACCATCTGATATCGTTACTGTTACATTACAATTGTTTTGCTCCTGACCTGTATTGTCTACTTGATCTCGGGTTCACTCTTTTCTATATAACCCCATATGTGGCTGTATGTTTTGGTTTTGTTCCTGAGTTTGTTTTGGATCCTTTTTCTATTTCTACCTCGGTAGGTGACTCAGTTATTGATAAAAGAGACTATAGGGGGTGGAGTATCTGTTGGTAGCAAGCAAACCTTGGTAGATCTTTTTGAGGATATGGTGGATTTTGATGTTATTCTGGGGATGTAATAGTTACACACTTGTTACGTGTCCTTAGATTGTCATACTCATAAGGTTTTCTTTAGGTTCCCTGGTGAATCGGTTATAGAGTGGTAGGGTGGTTCCCTAGCTCTTAGGGGAAGGTTTATTTCTTATCTTAGAGCTCTTAGATTAATCTTCATAGGGTGTCTTTATCACTTGGTTTGGGTTAAAGATTCTAACTCAGAGGGTCCTTTTTTTCACTCGAATCTGGTGGTAAGTGAGTTTTTTGAGGTCGGATGACCTTCCTAGTATTTATCTGGATAGGGAGATTGAGTTTGACATTGATTTAGTTCCAGACACTTGTCCAATATCTATTCATCCTTATAGAATGGCTTCGACTAAGTTGAGAGAACTCAAGGAGCAATATAAGGACCTTCTGGGTAAAAGGGTTTATTCTTTTTAGTGTATCCCTGTGGGGTGCATTGCAGCTATTCATGTGCAAGAAGGATGGTTCCCTTATGATGTGCATTGACTATCGGTAGTTGAATAAGGTAACAGCTAAGAAAAAGTATCCTCTTCTAAGGATAGATGACTTGTTTGATTAGTTTAAAGGTGCCAAGTTCTTTTCTAAGATAGACCTTTGATCTGGGTATCATCAACTTAAGATTAGGGAGGAGGATATCCCTAAGACAACTTTTAATACTCGGTATGGGCACTTTGAATTCTTGGTTATATCATTTGTCTTGACTAATGCCCTGGCGGCATTTATGGATTTGATAAATAGGGTTTTCACATAGTTCTTGGATCTTTTTGTCATTGTGTTTTTAATGACATCTTGGTGTGTTCTAAAAGTGAGGTAGATCATGACAATCACCTCCCTGTGGTGTTGCAGACCTTGAAAGAGCAACAATTGTATGCTAAATTCTCCAATTGTGAGGTTTGGTTGAACACTATGACTTTCTTTAGTCATTTTATTTCTAGTGAAGAAATCGTTGTGGATCTTCAAAAGGTGGTTGTGGTTAAAAGGTGTTCTAGAGCCATGACTCCAATCGACATTCGAAGCTTTTTGGGTCTGGCCGAGTATTATAGGCAGTTTGTGGAAAGTTTTTTGTCCATAGCTGCTCCTTTAACTAAGTTCACTTAGAAGAAGGTAAAGTTTTCTTGGTCAGAAGCGTGTGAAGGGAGTTTTGAGAAGCTTAAGGATAAGCTGACTTTTGCTCTAATTTTGAACTTTCTAGAAGGTAAGAATGGGTTTATGGTTTATTGTGATGCATCCTGGGAGGGATTTGGCTGTGTTTTGATGCAACATTGAAAGTTGATTGCCTATACTTCCAAGAAGTTAAAGGTGCATGAGAGGAATTATACTACTCATGATTTGGAGCTATTGCGGTGGTTTTTCCTTGAAAATTTAGCGACATTATTTGTATGGAGTGTACGTAGACATCTTTTTTGACGATAAGAGTCTACAGTATGTGTTCACTCAGAAAGAGCTAAATCTCAGGCAAAGGAGATGATTAGAGCTTCTCAAGGACTATGATATGAGTCCTCACTACCACCCAGGTAAAGCTAACATGGTTACTGATGCTCCTAGCAGGTTGTCCATGGAAAGTTTGGCTCATGTAGTTAAAGGAAAATGGGAATTGTTGAAGGATATTCATCGCTGGGCCAATCTTGGAGTTTATCTCTTGGACTCCAAGGATGGTGGGGTAATGGTACAAGAAGTGGTTAGGTCATCTCTTGGTGTAGAGATCAAAGAGAATTAAGTGCTAGATCCTATCTTGATGAAAATCAAGAGTGATGTTGGTGGGCAAAATTTGATGGTCTTTGAGATCATGATGATGGTACTTTATGGTACCAAGAGAGGTTGTGTATTCGTGATATCAATGATTTACAACAAAGGGTTTTGGATGAGGCGCATGAATCATGCTATGTTATTCTTCCTGATTTGAAAAAAATGTATCATGATCTTAAGAAGATATATTAGTGGAATGGTATGTAAAGGGATGTGAATAATTTTGTAGCCAAGTGCATGGTGTGCCAAAAAGTTAAAGTTGAGCACATGAGGCCTGGTTGGTTGTATTAGGAAATTGATTTGCCTAAATGGAAATAAGAGATGATCAATATGGAATTCATTACCGATCTTCCTTAGTTTCGAAACCAATTTGATTCGATTTGGGTGATCGTGGATAGTGTGACTAAGTCTGCTCACTTCTTTCTAGTGAGGACTACCTTTTCATAGGAGGATTATGCGAAGTTATATCTTCATGAGATAGTAAAGCTGCATGGAGTACCTATTTTGATTATCTCTAATTATGGTACACATTTTTCATATCATTTCTGGCGGTCTTTTCAGAAGGGATTGGGTACTAAGGTGAGTCTGAGTACTACTTCTAATCCTTAGACGGATGGTCAAGCGAAAAGGACTATTCAGACATTGGAGAATATGATTCGGGCATATGTGATTAACTATGGTGGTATTTGGGTTGATCATCTACCTTTGGTAGAGTTTTCTTACAATAATAGTTATCATTCTAGTATGAGGATGGCCCTTTTCTAAGCATTGTATGATAGGAGGTATAGATCTCCTATTTGTTGGTTCGTGCTTGGTGAGGCGGATATGTTCTATCTGAATCTGGTTTATTAGGATATGGAAAAAGTAAATGTGATTCGGGATAGTCTTAAGGCTTCCCAAAGTTGCCAAAAGTCTTACGCATATATAAGGTGTAGAGACTTAGAGTTTAAGGTTAGGGATAAGGTGTTCCTAAAGGTATCTCCTAAGAGGGGATTAATGTGGTTTGATAAAAAAAGAAAGCTCGGTCCCCAATTTATTGGTCCTTATGCGATTTTATAGAGGGTTGGTAACCTAGCATATAAATTGGAGTTGCCTTATGGTTTGAGCTCCATTCATCCAATATTTTATTTATCTATGTTTAGGAAGTGTCCTGGGGATCCTTCTTTGGTGGTTTCTTTAGAGGATTTTGGTATCTCAGATTCTCTGTCTTATGAAAAGGCCCCGATCGAGATCTTATATAGATAGGTTTATCAGTTATGGACCAGGAATATGGCCTCGGTTAACGTTCTATGGCAGAACCATAAGGTATAAGAGGCTACATGGGAAGCGGAAGAGGACATGAAGTCCAAGTATCCACATTTGTTTTCTACTCTTAGGGTTCGTGCGGATGGTATGTGTTCTTCAACATACTTTTGTTTTCAAATTTTTTAAAGAAAAGATTAATATCTTTGCGTGTGTGTTTTCTAACACAGTTAAAGGTTGGATTGATATTTGATAATGCAAATAAATTGTGCTTGTGGTTACCCTACATTGTCCAACATTCGGGGATGAATGTTCCTAGTGGGGGAGACTAAAACACCCTGGGTTTCTATCTCTTAGAAAATTTCCTGGATTTCTGGGCATTGGAAAGGATACAACTATGGGAAGCGACTAGTACACTGAGTTACTAGTGGTATGAGTTAGTTGTATGCTGACTAGTGTTGGTTTGTGGGTTGTATTTGGTTTCTGGAATGGATAAGACTTGGGTGGTACGAGTTGTATCGATGGACACGGGTAATTTGGTTTGGGTCATTCCTTCACTAAATATTAAACTTGGTAGACTAAATTGGATCTGAGTACGAGTGACTCACCATCACCCCTAACCCATTATACAAGTCGTACCATGGACTCGTATGGTGGGCAGTGTTCAATCCTCTTTAGATTCTACTATACTAGGGGTACGAATCATGTGTACTAGTCATATGCATGGATACGACATAGTTAGGGTGAGTCATACCTTGGAAAGTGTCGGGTCCAAGGGAGATGGCCTTAGTTACGAGTGGTTGGTACCACTCGTATCAGAGGGTACAACTGGTGTGGATAGTTGTATCCCTTTGATGGGATTTTGGTGCATTTTAAGTGAGGGCAATCTGACATTTCCCTATGTAACCTAATGAGGCCCCACTATTTTTAACTCACTTGGGAGGTTATTTGCCCTACTATTCTATTCTTTAACACTTAGAAAAACACTCTTTAATCTTTTCTAAAGTTCTTGGGCAAAGGAAGCTAGTGTTTTATCTTAAGGATTAATTTGGGGCTTGTGTTGGTGATTTCTTGGTTTGAGTTATGTTCTCTTCTCTTATTGTTAGTTCCAACTATAGGCATGGTTTTATACAATGTTTTCATGTCTTTATTATTATGTGGCTTTGGGTTTTCAAATATAACTTTGGGGTTTTGGTAATAAATGCTTGGTTTTGTTTTTTCTATGTTTTAATTATGCTTTTATATTCTTTAATGGTGGGTTTGGATAATTGGTTACATGGGAATGGGTATTTGGTAATTGGCTTTAGTTTTGGAAATACTATACCCCTAATGTGTTTGATAAAATGCCTAAGATAATATTTTCACTATGTCATTCGATTTTAATGGAACTTATGCATGGTTTACACTTGGTAATGGAA
Source organism: Capsicum annuum (assembly GCF_002878395.1). Classification (NCBI taxonomy): domain Eukaryota; kingdom Viridiplantae; phylum Streptophyta; class Magnoliopsida; order Solanales; family Solanaceae; genus Capsicum; species Capsicum annuum. The sequence goes on from NC_061114.1 coordinate 205,925,060, forward strand.
CCCTAAATGGTTAAATGGTTTGGAATGATCAAAATTGAATGGTTGTGGGTTTAACAATCATTCTTGTGGGCTACAATGGAATCCCCCAAGTAATCATAATAATGGAACACTTGTGGGGTACATAGGACTTCCCCAAGTTAATTGGATTATGCGATCTATAGGTACATGGGAATCCCTTGATCTCTAAAAGGTTTGGCTAAGGACAATACTTGAAAGTTATAGTCGGTATGACGATACCACTATGTATATCCTCAGTTAATAACAATAGTTTGGTTGGTTGGAAATGGTTTTAGTCTCACAATAAGGCGGGGTGTGATAGCTAACTGTGAAAATGGGAGTCCAACGGATGGACACTTGAAACCCATGTTTACCGACATGAGGGGTAGGTCATGGCGACATTATATGATACTACAAGGTACAAGGGAATCCTCTAAGTACACTATACATATGTATCATGAAGGGTGAAGGGTACTTGGGAATCCCTTACTCTTATGGTATCTTCAGTTCATGCAGCTACACACATCGGGGCCCATTCAGGGTGTTACACTGGACCCATATAGCCCGTGGGTGGTTAAACAAGGTTAAGCTACACATACCCAGGTTAATGATTTTAAATGCATGCTAAACTCGGTTCTCTTTCTCAGTACGATTATATATATATGTATGGTTTGTATGCATATAGATGGTTTACTTGGTTTTTTTGAATGACATTATTTTATCCTTATCGTGAGTTCATACTAGCGTTTACCCACTAACCCATCTTTGGGAAGCTGTATCCCCAAATGATGTAGCAACCTGATATTCTATTCCTCCTGCTTAGCAATTAGACTTCAGGATCAGCTATTGGATTGAAGTGGCGAGCTTCTATCTTTCTGAAAGGCTCCATTTTATGGATGTTATTCATACTTTGGTTTATTTATGGATATTGGTTTTAGCTGTGGTTGGGGGAACGTCCCAATCGGATTTTAGTATTCTTTTGGTTAAAGGATTTAGTGAAACTACTATGAGTTGGAATGGGCGGGATCGGTATTGGGGCTAATACCGTAGGACTAAATTTCACATTGTTCCATCCTCTTTTATTTTGGGATTGTATAATTATTATGGAACTCATATGATTATGGTTTGGATTATGGTTTGTTTGGTATTAGTCTTCGGTTGGGTGTCGGACGGTTGGACTCGTTAGGGTGGTCACCGATATAAACCTATACCACAGTCTTGGATTATGCAATAATGCTATCTTTTTATATGTTTGGAATTCATTTGACTCAGGATGTGCGTAGTTCGGTGAGGTTGGGTAACAGGGATGGTCTCTATCCTTGTTGGACTTGGGATTCCCATTACAACAAGGCCCTAGTTTGGGTCGTGTCACGAGACTACACCTTCTCAGTGAGCTACACAATTCCCATTAAGACCAAATTAAAACAATTTGTGCATAGCCAACCATTAACCAAGAATTCTTTGTTAAGACATTTTTTAACATGGTATCATGATACCAATATGATTGCAAGCTAATTCAATTATACCATTCCAGTCTATTTAACCATTTGTCTCCTGATTTTCATTTAAAATCCTAAATCATGTCCACCAAGGGCATTCTAAATCAATAGACACCAAAGGAATTCCAAATCAATAGCCACCAAGGGTATTCCAAATCCATTTTTATCTATTTATTTTTAAAGTAATGCAATGGTTTCAAAAGACAAGTTAAATTATGCAAATATCCATATTCAAAGTAAAGTTTACAATATGGGTTGAGATTAATGCCATTACCAAGTTAAATATTCATAAACTTTGATGAAACCCATGTCACCCATAATTCAGTCCCAAAACTATCAATTAAAGCATAAATAATCCATTTAAATCATGAGAAAGTCATTCAAGTAATAACAACCAAAAAACCTCAGCCCAATTTCAAACCGTTCAATTCAAATCACATAAATATTAAATAATTGATGCCACAGTATGAAATTCAAGTCAAGGAAAGAGAAACATGTCTGACATATAGAAGAAATCTAAGAGAAATCAAAATTTGGAGTCCAGAGTAGTGATTTCTTGTAAAACCCTTGAACTTTTCTTGGTTTGAGAGTTAAGAAGGAAAGTAAGATTTTGATATTGATATCTAAAGGGAAAAGGGTCATCTAAGTGTTTTAAATTCATGTCAGGGGTAAGGACCAAAAAGCCTAGCACCCCAAGTGAAAAAAAAGGAAAAAATATATACAGCAGTGTGGCATGCCGCTATCACAGAGGTACATGCCATGCTCCTATCGCAGAGAATAAGTATCGTGGTAATCTTGGGTGTATTTATACGTCTAATCACCATAATTAATCCATATTTTCGCTATGTTTAGAGAACAAAGTGCCTAGTTTCTTATGTTTTTACTCTATTTCTATGTAATTGAGCTAACCGATGTGATTAGCATGATTTCAGGTATTAATGAGGTAGATGAAGACATTATGGGACTATGGAATCCAGATGGCATATGACATAAGAGAAAGGTAAGATAGGTACTAATGAGGAAGATCACGGCACTTTGGGGACCTGTGGATAGCAAAGGAAACTTCACATAAATGGAAAGCAACTTTTGGACTGAATGTGATATATGGGAACTTTTTCCGGGGCAAACTCAATATTTTTAAGTAGTTGAGAACTCAGTAGCAATTTATTAGAGAAGGATGTTATTAAAAGCCTTATGGCTGAATTTTTAGAGGATTCATTATTTTATACTTTTTTTTGGAGAGAGCAGAGAAGGGCGGCTTAGCTTGAGAGAGAGAGAAAAATGTTTTTTTTGCTCTTGCTCTCAGTATTCGCACACCAAGATCGTCTTCTAGTTTTCGGTATGATGAATATTTCTATTGTGATTTCATTTTATTCATGAGTAGCTAAGTTTATTAGTTAGGGTTATGGAAGCCTTGTAGCATACAATCTATTACTTTGGGTTTTGAATTCATTATGCATTGATTTGTTTACAACATACTTTCTTTATTTATCTTGAATTCTCGTGGTTGCAAACATAGAGGATATGCCTTAAAATGCAACTTGTTTGAAAGAAAGGTTGTTGTTTGGAAAGGAGAGTACTGACAAGTAAATAGGATTACCAACCCCTATTTCATATGTTAATGCCTTAGAAGGATTAACTACTTGGAGATTTCATATTGTTTTGGGTAAACGCTTTTGATTCGAGAGAACTAAAGTGAATTAGTCCTTGATGGATGAGAAACACTAGTATTATGTTATTAAATACGATACGTTTCTCTGTAAGCATGATGCATGTATGAATTCGTAAAGCCCAGAGTTAGAAAGTATTGAAAACTACAGGGTGGATATAACCCTAGCTTGCTCTTTCTCTAAATTTGAATACTACTAAACTTATTTCATCTTGTTAAACTAAAACCATTAATTTGTGAACTGAGTCAAATCCCCCCTATTTATTATACGAAAACGAATGATTAAAAGTCAACTAATCTACATACAACTTAATTAGCACCATATTCCCTGTGGGATTCGACCCCAACCTAGTTGGGTTGTATATTTGACAAAGACTGCTTACTCTCTCGTAAGAGAGGTGTAATCTGGGCATATCAAATTTTGGCACCTTTGCTGGGGAATACGGTTGTCGATTGAGTTTATGTGTGTAAGTTGATTGTTAGTCAAGTTTCCTTATTTTACATTTATTTGTTTTTTTTGTTTGTTATAGACTCATTGCTGTTTATGACACGAACCAGAAGTTTAGGAGAACAATTATTACCCTTTAATACTGAACCTCATCTCATTGAAAGAATAGCTAACCAACAGGAAGCTGAAAGATTAGTCGCTTTGGCTAATGCTCAATTAAACCTCTAAAATACTGATAACCCAGGTCGGGAGCCTAATCTAGACGAAGAGGACCTGGGAGACGATGAGTTGTTGGGTCCAGTTAATCGAAGGCGTGCAGAGGATATAGCTGCACCAGTGAACAGGAATGTGAATAGAAATCATCCTTTTAGAGCAAGACCTGAATGCCAAGCTATGCATTTTAATCTGGAGAATGATGATGATGACTTGGATGGAGCCGGTGCAATAGGGGCTATTATTCCTCCACCCTTAGCACCCAGAGCCAAGTTTAATATTACAAGCACTATGATCCAGCTGTTGTAACTCAAAGGGTTATTTGGTGGACTTGCAGGTGATGACCCGAATATGCATTTGGTTAATTTTGTCTCAACATGCAAGTCGTTGACAACCCAGGGGTTGGACAAAATGCAATTCGACTACGCATATTTCCATTGTCTCTATCTGGAGAGGCAATTCTATGGTTAAGTGGGCTACTTTCGACTCTATTACCAATTGGAGGCAACTGAAAGATGCTTTCCTAGAAAGATTCTTTCTGCTATCCAAAAGAGCACAGTTGAGAGATGAGATAAGCAATTTCAGACAACTTTCAACTGAAGCTCTCCACGAGACTTCGGAGAGGTTCAAGAAGAAGCTTATGCGGTACCCAAATCATCAGACGACCAATATCCACTTAATGAAGATATTATATCGGGCCTTGAATTCGATTACCAACCCAGTGGTAGATAATGCTGTGGGTGGATCATTTATGGACCTCTCTTTTACTAAAGCTTCTGAGATGCTTGATCGAATGACAAAGCAAAGTAGAGCTTAGCATACTAGGGATTCTGAGGTAGCAAGCTCTACTGTATCTATTGGCATGACTGCAGAACAGAGGCGAAGAGTAGAAGAGCGTGATCAAGAAATGGCTCACATGAAGACGTAAATAGATCTTTTCACTAAGCATCTATTATGAGGAAAGACATAGAAGCTTAAAGCTATAGCATCATAGGGGAGGGCTGACTCCAATCCTGAGGAAGAAGCTAATTACTTGAATAATCAGATGGGTTTCCGAGGTGGTGGCCAAAGAAACCAAGGTTAGAACCATAAAGGAGATTGGAAGAGTAAAAGTGATAGGAGTGCACTGTATGTACCTCCTAGAATCCGTGATAATGCTACCACCAGTTCAGTCAAAATGTCCATGGAGGACATGATGGAGAAACTATTAAAGGGAGTTGAGGTGAAAAATTCTGGGGTGACTACTGTAAAGAATGAAATATCTTCCATGAGTCAACTAGTAAATTCGCACTCAGTCGCTATTAAACAATCGGATCAATAGATGATCCAATTATCCAAAGCATTCAACCAAAGACAGAATAGGACTCTACCAAGTGATACAGTTCAGAATCCGAGGACTGATGGATCATGTATGGCCATTACCACTAAGAGCGCTAAGATGTTATCTAGTCCAGGTTTGGTAGCTTCCTCTTATACTGATGAGGTTGAAATGGATTGGGAGATGGTTGATGAATCTCCAGTGGTGCCTGTGGAGTTGGGAGGTTTGAAAAAGAAGAGTGTGGAAGTTGAAAAACCAACTAAGCCGAAGCATGTTAGTGATGTGGAGCAAGGAATAATAAAGGAGGTAAAAGTTGCTCCAACTGAAATCCCAAGGCTGCCACCTCCATTTCCACAATGATTAAATAAGAAAGAAGATAATGGAAAGTTTAGCAAATTCATGGCTATGTTAAAGCAGTTGACAGTGAATGTGCCCTTAGTTGAAGCACTGGAACAGATGCCCGGATATGCTAAGTTTATGAAAGACCTGTTGACAAAGAAAAGGACTATGAGCTATGCAATGGTAGACAATCTTCATCATTGTAGTGCTATTTCTACAAGATTTATTGTCCAAAATAAAGATGATCCAAGAACATTTACTATTCCATGTACGATTGGATTGCTAAAGTTTAAAACGGCCCTTTGTGATCTTAGGGCAAGTATCAATCTTATGCCATTGATGGTTTTCAAGAAACTGGGTTTGGGAGATCCTACGCCCACCAATATGCGGATTCTAATGGTGGATAGATCGGTAAAAAGGCCGATTGGGATTCTACATGATGTACTTGTAAAAGTTGCTGATTTTATATTTCCTGTTGACTTTGTAATTCTTGATTGCGAAGTGGACTTTGAAGTATCCATAATTTTGGGTAGGCTGTTCTTAGCAACTGGGAGAGTGTTAGTTGACATAGAGCTGAATGAGCTAAAATTTAGGCTCAATGAGAAAAAAGTTAGCTTTGAAGTATGTCGGTCTATGAAACAACAAAAAGATATTAGTGTCTTCTTTATTGTTGATATATTCTATGAAGATGAGCGAGATGTACTAGTTAAGGATATGTCTTTTGTGGAGACCATTGCTGGTTTGGTTGAATTTGCAAGCAAGGATGAAAGTGACTGCAAAGTGGTTGGACTAGGAATAAAGCATTTTCTTGATCCAACAAATGAGGTACAAAAGGTATTATCGATGTATCTTGACGAAGTCTGAGTAGTCAAGATAATCGAGTCGTTCCGCGATGTTAAATAGGCACTCATAGGAGGCAACCCGTGATTTTATTTTCATTTTATTATGTTAAACAAAAATGCAAAAAGAAGAGTCGAGCCACGACCGAAACTACGGCGCTTGGTGGGAGGCAACCCATCTTTCTAATCATTTTTGTTGTTTTTGATTAAGTATAGGTGCACGAAGTACTAAGGAGAAGATTAGTACCAATTTTGATTTGGAAGCGAGCCATGTGAATGGTGGTAAGTTTAGGAGTGATGGGAACATTACAGGTAAGTTAGAGTGGTCAAATGTGTAAGGATCAAGTATGATTCACATTAGAGTCGCGCCTCGAATTATGTAAATCCGACCCAAAAAGTTTTGTGGTGTGACTTTATTTTGTGACTTTCAATGAGGTCTGTGGTGGTACGTAGGGATAGGGCAATTGCCAAGGGGAATTTTGCTCTTGTGACAGTAAATCCATCAGCGTTTTTTCTGAAAACACCGCTGAAACTTTGTTCGCCACAATCAAATATATCAAAGATAAAGAGGCAAAGAGAAGGTATCTCTTAGAGTTATAGAAAGTTGTTACTCAGCAACAACAGAATGACAAACCAAAAGTTATTCTCTTTAGCATGAAATAAGTCATGCAAAAATTTGACTCGAGAAAAGAACCTCCCCTCAGTGAGCTTCGTTCGGAAATCAATTCTCTTTAGAATGAGATTAGAGAAGTCAAATCTAGAATTCATAAGATTTAAATAGAAGCTCTCACTGAACAAGTTCTTAAAAGAGTGGATCCACTTGAAGAGGGAACTTCAGGTCACAAAAATGCATCCCTTGATGATGCTGGTGATGAAGAAGAAGAAAGAGAACTAGGTATTAATGTAATTTCTCAGATTAAACCTCCTAGTAATCGCATTTGATTAAACTAGTTATTAATGGTGATCTAATCCTTCACAAAGTCGCTTTATTTGATAGTGGTGCAGACAGAAACTGCATTATAGAAGGTCTTATCCCTACTAAGTACCTTCAGAAGGGTACTGCAAAACTCTATGGATCTATAGGAGAGAGAATTAGTATTGATTACAAATCACCTATAGCCCATATCTGTAATAATGGAATTTGCCTCGTTAATTATTTTGTTATTACAAAAGATATTAACGAAGAAATTATTCTTGGAATACCTTTTGTAACTTAGTTAAAATCATATATTACGGATTTTACTCATATATGCAGTACCGTTTTAGGGATAGAACTTGCTTTTCCTCTAATTAAAACTATGACTTTCCAAGAAAGTCAATTTTTACATAAACATACAACTTTTAAACTAAGTCTTTTGAAAAACCAAGTTGGTTTCCTCAAAGTCGATATTAAAATTGCAAAAATTGAGCAAATTGTAAAAACTCCAGAGATGGTATCTAAAAGTGCCAATCTTCAATAGACTTTCGAAAAAGAAATTAGCTAAGATTTTCCAAATTCCTTTTGGGAACGAAAAGCACACGTTGTTGATTTACCTTACATTGATGGGTTTAATGAAAAGGCCATTTCTACTAAAGCACGACCAATTCATATGAACCATGAATTAATGGAAATTTGTAAAAATAAAATTGACACTCTTTTGAAAAATAAAATTATCCACCTTTCAAAATCCCCTTGGAGCTATTTGGCTTTTTATGTCAACAATGCAGCAGAGAAAGAACGGGGTTCTCCTAGACTTGTTATTAATTATAAACCTTTAAACAATGTTTTAATATGAATTCATTAGCCTATTCCTAATAAAAGGGATCTTTTGAACTAAACCTTTAAAGCTAATGTTTGTAGCAAATTTGATATGAAATCGGGATTTTGGGAAATTCAGATTGATGAAAAAGATAAGTATAAAACTACTGCCTTCAATGTCCCGTTTGGACAATTCGAATGGAATTTTTTTGGTTTAAAGATGCCCCATTAGAATTTCAAAATATTATGAACAACATTTCTTACCATATTAGTCATATATCAGTTGTTTATATTGATGATGTGTAATCTTCTCCAAGGATATTGATTCTCATTTTAAGCATCTGAACATTTTTCTCAAAATCATCAAGAACAATGGCCTTGTCATTAGTGCTAAGAAAATAAAACTCTTTCAAACTAAAATCAGATTCCTTGGGCATAATTTGTATCAGGGTTCTTATAAACCAATTTGCAGAGCCACTGAGTTTGCAGGAAAATTCCCTGATGTCATCACCAACAAAACCCAACTCCAAAGGTTTTTAGGAAGCCTTAATTATATTGGTGACTTCCTCCCTAAAGTAAGGAAGGTTTGTAAAACTCTCCTTGATAGGTTAAAAAAGAATCCTCTTCCTTGGAAGAAAGAACATATTAAGGCCATGGTAAAGGTTAAAGAAAGCGTTAAACAATTGCCTTGGAATACCCAATCCAGAGTTTTTTATGAATGTAGAAACCGATGCTTCTGACATTGGTTATGGAGGAATCCTTAAGCAAAGAGAATTCCAAACTCTGAGGAAAAACTTGTTCGTTACACTTTCAGAGTTTGGAACTCTACTCAGGAAAACTATAGTACGGTGAAGAAAGAAATCCTTTCTATATTTTTATGAATTACCAAGTTTCAAGATGATTTGATGAACAAAGAATTCTTTCTTAGAGTAGATTGTAAATCTGCTAAAGATATATTGCAAACGGATGTTTAAAATTTAGTCTCTAAAAAAATATTTTCTAGATTGCAAACCCTATTATCTAGCTTTGATTTTCAAATTGAATTTTTGAAGGGAGAAAATAACTCTCTTCCAGATTTTCTAACTCATGAATTTTTGCAGGGAAAAAATGAAGCCAACTGGAGTTAGGAAAAACAAGAACCTTATCAAAGGAAAAGAGACGGAGAGCAAAAGCCCATCCGCCAGCCCTTTCAATATCCGGCCATCCTGGAATGACCATAATAAATTTTCAGTTCAAGGAAAATTACCACCAATAAATTCTACCTTAGCTATAAATCCATTTCCAGCTTTACCTAGCCCTTCTTCTTCAACTTCGATGAAAAAAACCTTTGTTAAAGAATCCAAACCATGTTTGCTTTCTCCTCTTGGAAACCTAGATTTTCCGCACTTTTGATCCTTTTATGGTAACATGAATGTATATGTATGGAATGAGGATGCAATACTCACAATCAACTCAATATGATGATATTTAATACATCCAACATGTATATGTATACGTGAGACCAGAAATCAACTCAATATGTTCACAATTCATGATTTCAAATCTAATTAGGCACCATCAAAATAAATATGCATGTAAGACATCATTAATATCATATTAACCCCTAACTCGGGAATTTCTATCATGATTGGGAAACCAATGCTCAAATAAAGTTGATATCAGCAAAATGAGCCCTCGCACGGGCATTATATTTAGAATAAAGGTATTTAAAAGCACAGATAAGGTCAATGATGTCAAATAAAGCCCCCACATGAGCAACACACAACAGCAGATATGACAAGTCAAGAATAACTAAATATATGCCCACACATTGGCACAAATGAACAATAATCATCTCGAAATATAAACACCATAGTTATTTCCCCTAGCCCATAACATTCCTTACCTATTTATAAACTACCCAACTCAATCTAAAAGAAGTTAAGCCATAATCATCCTCGAAATGATTAAATCTTGATCTAAGATTCTTCGACACGGAGCCTTCCCTATATGAATGACCTCAGAATCAACTACAATATTCAAATACAATATCTACGCATTAAAGAAAAGGTAACGATATTCATATTGACAATGTTTGGATCGAGTCCAAAATAGGTTTGAAAATGAACAAGGTAGAATTGAAATTTTGTTTTACAAATACCTTCCCCAAGGTTATAGAAATTAATAGGTAAAAATCCACGTGAAAATGGGTTTAAAGCAAGTTCCAAATTGAGGAAAAATTCTTTTTAAGCTTTACCAATAAAGCCCACAAATTTCTATTTTAAATTATGATTTAAAGCTATTTTGATGAAGAATTAAGGACCTTAATAGGAATAAGGTTTTGGAGCTTATCTATGCTCAATTGGTGAAGAAATCCTTAAGAATCGCCTAAACCCGAAGCTCAAAGGTCCAATAATGAAGGGAATACCTTAAAAATTGGATATATATTCAGCCTAGTGTTGGCCTCTTAATGGTTCATCTCTTAAGAGATGGGTGATTGCTAAATAGGTCTGACCTACAAGGATAGGCCCACTATAGCAGCACCTGCTAAAGCAGTTAAGTTCCAGCTTTAGCGGTAGGCAAGTGGTCAAGCTATTCGCTAAAGTGGTGATTTGATACTTAAGTAGCCACCATTAAAGAGGTACTTTGGTCGCTAAAATGGCTGCACCAACAACTTTGCTAAGTTGTTAAGTTTTCAGTTGATCCCTTGGGATTCATTTAGAATCCCGTAAATGCAAATGAACTATACTACTAGGCTAATTTTAAATTTACAGACTCAATGGTGACATTAAATTTTTGAATATTTTTTTTAACTTATTGACCCTTGAGATCACTTTTTACTAATTTCAAACCAAATGGGTCGAAGTAAGATATAAAGGTCCTAAAATTGAACTAATCCTACTACTAATACAAATTTGACATTATGGATTAGTTGGAGTAGTGCAAATTGCCATCTGACAGTCAGAATAACAAATGTTGATCGAAGTCAACTATATGGTTTTATAAGCCTCTAAAAACAATAAACTTGCACAGATCATTCTCGATCACATCGAGAACCATGCCAACTCTCCCAAAACACTAAATTAATTATGTAGAAACTATGGAGAAGGGCAAAATGATCATAACATATATAAATGAAAATTCAAAAATTAGGTCACTATAGTATCCCCCACTGAGACTCTAGTTCATCCTCGAACTAAAAGGCAAGAAAATATCAAAATCAGTAAAAAATGGAGGGTAACTACTATGCATGCCGGTTTTTACCTCACACATAGCATCATTAATGGGATGGTGTCTTCATTGAACTGTAACCACTGAAATATATGTTGAATGCATTTATCTAATATTTATAGCTAAATTTAACACCGACTCTTCCACAAAGATCAACTTCTCATCCTACTTAGCTAAATCCCAACAAAGCATATGAGACTTATTTGAAATATAGCATTGGAGCATAGTACATAGTAAACTTAAGGAATGGATGAGAAATATAAAGGTAAGGCCAACTCATAATTAACCTACGTAGTTGAGTAAAGAATTTCAAAAGGTACAATGTACCTCAGACTAAGCTTGTCCCTCTTTTAAAGCCTCATCATGCTCTTCACGGGAGACACACAAAGGAAGACCTGTTCACCAATCCCAAACTTTAAGGCACGAAGCCTATGGTCTGCATAACTCTTTTGTTTTTTATTGGGCTACCCAAAGCCTAACTCATTTTCCTAATTTGGGCTACCTAATGCCTATCTTGAATCATCCAAATCCTATTCAAAGGCTTACAAAGAAAGTTGGTACCAAAAAGTCTTACCTTTGAAGTCTCAAACCAACCAATAGAAGATCAAAAACTCCTACCACACAATGCCTCAAAAAGTTCCACCTCAATACCTAAATTGTAGCTATTAATATAAAAATTTTTGCTAAGGCCAAGTATTGCTCCCACTAACCACTGAAGTCCATACCACATACACAAAGGATATCCTCTAAAACCTAAATAGTTCACTTTGACTGACTGACAGTCTAGGGTGGGAAGCCATCTACGGTTAACTTGAGTACCTAACTCTTTTTGAAAAGACTGCCAAAAACTAGAAGTGAGCATTGATCCTTTGTCTAAAATAATAAGCATAGGTACCCTATGAAGACAAAATATCTTACGAACATGGATACAAACCAACCTCTCTACACTAAAGAAAATCTGAATAGGTACAAAATAGGATGATTTGGTCAACCAATACATGATGACCCAGAAGTTGTTAGAACTATGAAAAGTATGAGGTAACCCACTCATGAATTTCATAGTGTTCCGCTCCCACTTTTTCTCAAGAATCGGTAATATCTGAAGTAAACCACCCTATATACAATGCTCGACCTTCACTTACTAATAACACAAGCAAAAGCTACAAAATTCACCATATCCTTCTTCATACCATCCCCACTAGTAAAACTTCTTTAAATCATGATACATCTTGGTCACACCTAGATGGATAGAATATCTCAAACAATGCGCCTTTTATAAAATCAATCTCACCCATCCAATAACTATTGGCACATAAACTCAACCTCCAATCCTCAAAACACCATCCGAATTAAGAAATACCTCCCTATATTTCCACTCAAACTCCTTATCTCGAATCAACCTCAACCTTTTTGAAATCAAACAAGTGAGCTCAAATCTACTCCATCAAACAAAGATCTAGCATCAATGAAGGCTAAAAATTATTTACTGTCAAAATATCAATCAAGTTAGCTTAATATTGAACCTCTAATGTGAAAGGCCACTGTTGGGTCAAAAGATAAGCCAAACTCTCCATACTAGTCGACTTCCAACTTAGGGAATCTGCAATCACATTAGCCTAGAATAGATTGTAAAAATTAGTGAGGTCGTAATCTGTAAGCAAATCAATCCAACGTTACTGTCTCATAATAACATTTAGCTGAATAAAGAAGTACTAAAGGCTATGATGGGCCAAGAAAATATCAAAGGAACTCAATACAAGTAAGGACCCTACAAATTAAACACAAACACTACGACTACCAACTCCAATTATTGTTAGGGTAATTTCAGCCAGAACGATAAAACTGATGAGAGGCATAAGCAATCACCTTACCCTTATTTATCAACACCATATCCAAACCAATACCATAAGCATCACAAAATATGGTAAAGCCCACACACTCCTTGGGTAAATTCATGATATGAGTTAAAGTCAAAAACTTTTTGAGCTATAGAAAGCTCTTCTCACATGTATCTGACCACTAAAATACCATGTTTTTCTGAGTGAATTTGGTCAAAGGAGTTACAATTAATGAGAAACCCTATACAAAATTTTGATAATAACCTAAAACACTACTCTTGATAGGAGAAGTAGGTCTAGCCCAATCACGAATTTTTGTTATCTTAGTCAGATCAACCATAATACCATTATTTGTCACCATATGATCCAAAAAAGAGATAGAATCTAACAAATCTAACACTTGGAAAATTTAGCATGTAACTTATCAACAAACAACATTTAAAGTACAATCCTCAAATGCTTCATATGGTTAGCCTCACTCTCTGAATAAACCAAGATTTCACCTATAAATACAATCACAAAAGAGTCAAGATATATGATGAGTGGTGAATTTACCACTTAATTGCACTCAATAATCATGCACACTACCATGATTTAAAGATATAAGTGAGACAAATTAGTGATTAAATATAGTAATTTCCATATTTTTTAGACATGATGGTTAGGAGAATAAAAGATATGGATTTGAGCTGACATAGACCAAAAAAAAGAAAGAAGTGTAGCTGGAGGACCTAGAATAGAATCAAGCCTCAGTTATTGCAATTGCAGTCTATGGGCCGTGATCAAGGTCAGTCAAGAAGGTAAATAGACTACGGTCACAACGTCCTTATAAGAACCAAACACATTGACGTAGAATATCACTTATTCCAAGAAAAAGTTCTTGATGGAATTATAAATACTTTGGACGTATAAAGTCAGGAGAGTATTGTTGATATCTTCACCAAGTCACTTCCTAAAGCTTCATTTGAGTTCTTCCGTGATAGGCTTAGGGTAGTTTCCAAAAAACACTTTAAGAAAGAGTGTGAATAAAGTTCATTAAAGATGTGTTTTTGGAATATCATAGGTTTTTCTAGAATATCTTAGTGTAGTGTCTTGAATAAGTATCTTGTAGAATAATCTAAATATTCTAGAGTAGTGGTAGAGTATAAGGATCACTAAATTTATCTTGTAAAAGTATCTAAAAAAATTTCTAGAACCATCCTGAACAAGTATAAATAGGGATGGTCTTGAACATTTGTAACCAACTACAAAATAAATCTAATACAAAGTAAATTCAAGTAGTATTCTTCCAAATCCAAGTTCTCCCTTTTAATATCTTCCTTCACCTTTCTAGCTTTCTCTTCTTAGTTGAATCTTCCAATCTTTGTTAAATAATCTTGGGATAGCACAAGGTCTCTACAACTACACCTTTTTTCTACTATTCGCTAAACTACCAACTACAACACACTTATGATTATTGAACTTTGAAGACATCTAACAAAAGCTAAACCTATCTAATGCTAGCATTATCTACTTCTTTAGCGATTCTAATAAGGTGGTGAACTCTTTGGCTAGCCTTCCATTTACATTTTATTCTTTTTATTTTGTAGAAGCTATTTCTCAAAAAGCAAGTACAATTCTCAAGAAGATTTATTCAAGCTTCTACATTCAGGTATGTAGGGTATTCATCTGTAATACTCCGGGAAATTTTTTGTTGAAATTTTGTGCGTAAACGTGTTGAGTTCTATCTTCTAGAATGAATTATAAATTTTCAGTGCAGAATGTCTTAGATTATGACCCACCATTGCATAGAGTATATAATAAGCTTTCCAATGATATGTGGATCATCCAAAACGGACACCCGAGCGATGAGTTATGAACATTCCGATCGAACCGTGAATAGTAGTGAACCTTGTACATAATGATCTGGGTGATCTACTATATATCAATGGAAATCTCTATGAGTCCTCTTTCCAATGAAATTAGTTTCATCCAATTTGTCAATCGAAGCAAAAAGTTATGATAAATCTACTTCAGCCTATCAAAAGTGAATTTTTTGGGTCAACTTCAAACGATCATAACTCCTCGTACACAATGATTTGAGTGAGATACTATATATCAACGGAAATATATAGGAGTCCTTTTTCTAATGAAATTAGTTTCATCCAATTTAGATATCGGAGTAAAATGTTATGGTTGATCTACTTCAGACTATCAAAACAGTCCACAAAGGATAGATTTTGAGAATTATTTGGTTTTTAGGGGCGTTTTGGTCATTTTCCCTCACCCAAAATTCATCCAAACCCTATATTAAATCCTATTAGAAGCATTATTTGTTATATTTCGTCAAATACCTTCAAAAGGAAAACCTTAAGCTCCTACATCCAACTTCAAGAACCTCCAAAGTTCACCATTAATTCCGCAAATTTATTCAAGATTCCAAGTTCCTAGTTCAAGAACTCCAAGAACCATCATTCAAAGGCACGATTAACATCTCAAAAATGAGTATCGATCTAATGTTCATCATTCAAGGTATGTGGGGTTTTTCAACAAGAACTCTATTTCGTTCTTGTGCCCAAAAGTAATTTTCTTTACAAAGGCATGATTTTTATTTGATTTTTATGAATTTGAAGCATGAACCCATATCTTATGATAATTATTATGAAATCATGATGTTTATGATTTTGAATGATGAATTTACATGTGTGGTGTTATAAAGCATGAATCTTGAATGATTTTATCATGATTTTGATATTTGGGTCGTGAATCCCCATTGAAAGTTGTGTTTTTTTTTAAGAAAGTGTGTGTTATAAGCACGTTGATGTTGAATATTTGAGATATTTTGAATGATTTGACCTTTTGATCTTAATGGAGTTGTTTTGAACTCAAGTGTGAAAGAAATCCACAACGTGGTTGATTTTAATAGATGGGAAGCATGATGGCTCCCGATGTATATTTATATATTACTAAAATTATTTTATGGTGGATTGTCTTTGAAATGATCTGAGCTAAGTCTGGGAGAAATCTTTAGCACCGAGTGGGAGGAATAAAGCGACCTTACTTCCTTAGAACTACGTGCCCCCGTAGGAGTTAGCCTGAGGCTGATTCATATAGTGATCACTAGTTTGTGTGGATTTGATATCGATAGTCCTACTCCGATGAAAAGGATAGGACGGCTCTCCCCAAAGTGGGTTGTACATTGGACTCCATGTAGCTCACATGGTTTATATCGGTTATAGGATCTCCCAGTGTGTGTGTGTTTCCTTGTGTCTATGATGAATGGTGAAGTTATTTGAAAGTGGAATTGTGAAAGTTATTCTTTCGAAAGATTTAAATGATATTTACATTATGAGAATTGATATTCTTGATGAACTGAAAGTGATTGACAAATTATATGATGACTTACATGTGTTATTGTACTTATTTCATCCTCTCATGATTATGATGATTTTCTTTGGGCTATGTGAGTCTTTCATACATCCTACATATTTCTTATAAATATTTATAATGATGATATTTATACAACTGTATGCACCCCCATATACTCGATTCCTTTCCATGGTACTGACCCACATTTTTGGATGTGGGGTGTATTTTCTGGGAATATAGGTTCAGGTGCTCAGTTCCAGGTTTGATAGTGATTCTTCGGTCATGCTGTTCTACATCCTCTATTGTGGTGAGTCCTCATGTTCTGAGAACGTGATGTCTGATGCTGGTTTCATGGAATTGTTTACATTTGATTACTGAGTATGAGTCAGTTGGGGCATGTCTCAATGGCTCGCTAGTTTTATTGATTTTCTTAGAGGCTTTTCATACTAGTATAGATGTTGGGAGTTGACTAATAAGTCATATTTTGTTATCTTTCTGAAATTCTTTTATTCTTGGATGATGATTACTCTGTTGATATTTGAGGGTTATTTATGGAAACCCCGTTGATTTGTGTTGAACTGAATGAAAATGGCTCAAAGGGTTAGCTTGGGTCTACTCGTAGCCTCAAGCACCGTGTGACGCTCCGGGACCCATTTTTTAGGGCGTTACAAACTTGGTATCAGAGCCTAAGGTTTTAAGGTGTCCTAGGGAGTCTGACAAGCTGCATTAAGTAGAGTCTTGATCATCGGTGTGTATCACACCATATCTAGAAGCAGGAGGCTACAAGTTGTTTTAGGAAAAAGTGTGATTATTTCTTTCAGAAGTCTATCGTGGTTAAAGTGTCTCTCTCTGCTATTGATTTGTGCTCTCCTCTTTTAGAAATATTCCTCCACATTGAGCGAGAAGAAATAATAATGGTCAGCAACCTCAACCCACTGACCCATTGAATAAAAATGTGTCTCATGCTGAATTTCGGGCAGCCTTTCAGGCGCTGGCCCAAGCTGTTACTGCAAATGTTTAGGCCAACCCAGCCCTGGCTCCACAGCAGCAAAGCGGTGATTCAGCTAATGCTAGGATCCGTGACTTCATGTGAATGAATCCACCGAAATTCTATGGGTCCAAGTATGATGAGGATCCACTGTTGTTTTTAGAGGAGGTGCGGAAGATTACTCAAGTGATGCATGTATGTGAGGAACATAGTATGGAGTTGGCTACGTATAGGTTGAAAGACCTTGCTTATGATTGGATTGTTTCTTGAAGGAAAGGTAGAGGTGAGGGAGCTGTCCCTACAACTTGGCAAGAGTTCCAGGATGTATTCCTAGATAAGTTTTTCCCTTTGGAGATGAGAGAGGGAATGGTGGAAGAGTTTATGAACCTGCGACAGGGCTCTATAACTGTTAGGGAGTACTGTCTAAAGTTCAATCAGTTGGCCAAGTATGCTTTTAACTTAGTGGCTGATAATCGAGCTAGTATGAGTAAGTTTGTGACTGGAGTGTCTAGCTATGTGGTTAAGGAGTGTAGGTTTGCTATGCTGAATAGTGAGATGAATCTTTCTAGGATGATGACTCATGCCCAATAGATTAAGGTAGACAAAATTAAGGAGAGAGATAGAATGAGAGGGAATAAGAGAGCTAGGTCCGAGCAGCACAGATAGGGTCAGACTAGATCATAGGAATGGAGTTGCCCTCAGTATTAGGATCATTCGTCTATGCCAGCATTGTCATTTGCTAATGCTTCCATGCCTAGAGAGAGGCAGGAGCAAGGTAGCAGGTCATATGTATCTAGGTCCCAGTACAGTTCTGGCAATAAGCCAAATCGTCCTTTGTGTCCTAAGTGTGGTAGGGCTCATTCAGGTTAGTGTTGGGGTGAGAAGAGGGGTTGTTTCTGGTGTGGTGACATGGGTCATAGAGTTAGAGATTGTCCATAGGATGGACAAGGGCGTCGTGACAATCGCCCTCAGACCCAAACTCAGACTGTTAGTACTCTAGTTCCAGCGACTTGCCCAGCCCCAGCTCAGGGCGCCTTTTCTAGAAATGCTGGCGGGCAGCGCCAGAATAGATTCTATGCTTTACCATCCCACCAGGAATAGGAGGACTCTCCTGATGTTGTTACTGGTATGCTTCGTATATTTTAGTTTGATGTGTATGCTTTGTTGGATCCTGGATCTAGTTTCTCATATATTACACCTTTGATTGCTGTGTATTTTGAAATGAGTCCTGAGATTATTCCTGAGCCTATCCTAGTTTCTACCCCAGTGGGTGATTCGATTGTTGTCCAAAAAGTGTATAAAAAGTGTCTTGTTACCGTTCTTCATAGAGTCTTGTTGGCTGATCTGATTGAGTTAGACATGGTAGATTTTGATGTGATTCTGGGTATGGACTAGCTGTATTCTTCTTATGCCTCTATTGATTGTCGGACCTGAGTGGTCAAGTTTCAGTTTTTGGGTGCATCCGTGTTTGAGTTGTCTGGGAATTCTGTGTCACCCAAGAGTCATTTTATCTCTTACCTCAAAGCTAGAAAGCTTATTTCCATGGGGTGTATTTACCATTTGGTTAGAGTCAAAGACACTAAGTCTGAGACTCCAACTCTCCAGTTTGTTAACGTCGTCAATGAGTTTTCTGATGTCTTTCCGAATGACCTCCCTGGGATACCTCCTGATAGAGAGATAGAGTTTGAGATTGATCTTCTTCTCGATACTCAACCCTTTTTTATTCCTTCTTATCGTATGGCCCCTGCAGAACTTAAGGAGTTGAAAGAGCAACTGAAAGATCTACTAGATAACGGTTTCATAAGGCCCAGTGTTTCTCCTTGGGTTGCTCCTGTGTTGTTTATGAGAAAGAAAGATGGCTCTTTGTATATGTGCATTGATTAACGCCAACTGAATAAAGTCATCATAAAAAATAAGTACCCCCTTCTGAGAATAGATGATTTATTTGACCAATTGCAAGGTGCAAGTTATTTCTCAAAGATAGACCTTCGTTCCGGCTATCATCAACTCAAAGTTAGGGAGTGTGATATCCCGAAAACCACTTTTCGAACTCATTATGGCCATTTTGAGTTTCTTGTTATGTGTTTCTGGTTAACTAATGCCCCAGTAGCTTTCATGGACCTTATGAATCGAGTGTTCAGACCATATCTGGATATGTTTGTCATAGTGTTCATCGATGATATACTGGTGTACTCTCGTAGTAAGGATGAACATTCTGATCATCTCCGAATTATCTTGCAAACCCTTAGAGATCACAAGTTATTTGCCAAGTTCAGTAAGTGTGAGTTTTGGCTAAGGTCAGTTGCGTTTCTGGGTCATATCATTTCTTCCTAGGGTATTAGAGTTGATCCTCAAAAGACCAAAGCTGTTACAAATTGGCCTAGACCTATTTCTCTGACTGATATCCAAAGTTTCTTAGGTTTAGCTGGCTATTACCACTATTTTGTTGAGGGTTTATCCTCTATAGTGTCTCCTATGACTCAGTTGACCCAAAAGAAAGTGAAGTTCTTGAGGTCCGAATCTTATGAGAAGAGTTTTCAGGAGTTGAAGACTCAACTCACTTTAGCCCCTATTTTGACTTTGCCTAATGGTGTTGATGGTTTTGTGGTGTACTGTGATGATTCGAGAGTTGGTTTGGGTTGCGTATTGATGCAGAAGGGTAAGGTGATAGCTTATGCTTCTAGACAGTTGAAACCCCATGAGAAAAATTACCCCACCCATGACCTTGAGTTCACTGCTATTGTGTTTGCTTTGAAAATCTAGAGACACTATTTGTATAGTGTCCATGTTGATGTTTTCACTGATCATAAGAGTCTGCAGTATGTGTTTACCCAGAGAGAATTAAATCTTAGGCAGAGACGATGGTTAGAATTGTTAAAGGACTATGATATGACTGTGTTGTACCATCCGGGCAAGGCTAATGTTATGGCGGATGCCCTAAGTAGAGTGTCCATGGGTAGTGTTTTGCATGTGGTAGAAGGTAATAAAGATTTAGCTCGTGATGTACATCGTTTGGCTAGATTGGGGATTAGGTTGTCTGACTCTGCTGAAGGTAGTATAGGGGTTCAGAGTAGTTCTGAATCCTTCTTGGTTTCAGAAGTGAAGGAAAAGCAATACTTAGATGCTAGTTTGGTCAGACAGAAGGAGTCAGTCAAGGACCAAAAAGTAGAGGTTTTCTCCTAAGGGGGAGATGATGTGTTAAGATTGTAGGGTAGATTATATGTTCCGAATGTTGATGATCTGAGACAGAGGAATATGACTGAAGCGCACGGGGCACGATATTCTATTCATCCTGGTGCCACCAAGATGTACCGAGACTTGCAGGAAATCTATTGGTGGAGTAGCATAAAGAAATATATAGCAGCGTTTATAGCTAAGTGTGCAACATGCCAACAGGTTAAGGTTGAACATCAAAGACCTGGTGGTATGTGCAAGAGTTTAGTATTCCCACCCGGAAGTGGGAAGAGATAAACATGGACTTCGTGATTGGTTTACCTCCTTCCCGACTCCATCAAGATTCCATTTGGGTTGTGGTTGATAGGTTGACTAAGTCTACTCATTTCTTGCCTGTTCATACTTCATACACTGCTGAGGATTACGCTATATTGTATATTCGAGAGCTAGTCAGACTGCATGGAGTTCCCTTGTCTATCATTTCGGATAGGGGTACTCAGTTCACTTCACAATTTTGGAAAGCTTTTCAGAAGGGTCTTGGTACCCAAGTGCTTTTGAGTTCAGCTTTTCATCCGCAGACCGATAGTCAGGCTGAGCAGACCATCCAAACCTTAGAGGATATGTTGAGAACTTGTGCACTTGACTTTAAGGGAAGTGGGGATGATCACTTACCGTTGATATAGTTTGCTTACAATAATAATTTCCACTCTAATATTGGCATGGCTCCGTTTGAAGCCTTATATGGGAGGAAGTGTAGATCACCCATAGGTTGGTTCGAGGTGGGTGAAGCGGCTGTAAGTGGTCCTGATTCGGTATTTAAGGCTGTGGAAAAATTTAAGTTGATTAGGGAAAGGTTAAAAACTGCGCAGAGTCGTCAGAAGTCATATGCGGATGTTAGAAGGAGAGACCTTGAGTTTGAAGTTGGTGACCTAGTGTATCTGAAAATTTCACCCATGAGGGAGGTGAAGAGAGTCGAAAAGAAGGGGAAGCTTAGTCCGCGTTATGTTGGTCCTTACAAAATTCTTAGCCATGTTGGCAAGGTAGCTTATGAGGTCGAGTTGCCTTCCGAGTTGTCCTCTGTTCATCAAATATTCAATGTCTCCATGCTTAGAAAGCATATTAGCGATGCTGTGGTAATGGATTCCTCTGTGAGTGCTGACATTCAAGAAAATCTTTCTTTTGATGAGATTCCTGTTGAGATTCTTGATTTCAGTGTCCAAAGACTAAGGAACAAAGAAGTTCCCTTGGTCAAGGTGTTGTGACGAAACCAATCTGTTGAGGGTGCAACTTGGGAAACTGAGGCGGATATGCAATCCAAGTACCCGCACCTATTTTTTGCTAAGTTTGATCAAGACGAAGGTACCGTTCTTCCCTAAATCATGCACTTTTGATAAAAGTTGCAGCAGTTCAGCGGTCATTTATTATGTGTTCAGCTGTAGTTTCTTCAATTTATGCATTCTATGTTGCATTCGGAGTGAGAAATGATGTAGTGATGAGTCTAATGAATGGTTTCAGCTGTGTGCTCTATTCCCTATCTAATCTTGGCATGTCTAGTGTCATTCGAGGATGAATGTTTCCAAAGGGGGGATGATGTAATACCCCGAGAAATTTTTTGTTGAAATTTTGTGCGTAAACTTGTTGGGTTCTATCTTCTAGAATGAATTATAAATTTTTCGTGTGGAATATCTTAGATTATGACCCACCATTGCGTAGAGTATCAAATAAGCTTTCCAACGATATGTGCATCATCCAAAACAGACATCCGAGCGACGAGTTATGAACATTCCGATCGAACCATGAATAGTAGTGAGCATAAAACGTACAGGAAAAAGTATTGAGGCCTGGCGTATTTTTGCTCCAAATTTAAATGATCATAACTCCTTGTACATAATGATTTAGGTGATCTACTGTATATCAACGGAAAGCTATGCGAGTCCTCTTTCCAATGAAAATGGTTTCATCAAATTTGTTTATTGGAGCAAAAAGTTATGATTGATCTACTTCAGCCTAACAAAAGCGAATTTTTAGGTCAACTTCAAATGATCATAACTCCTGGTACATAATAATTTGAGTGAGATACTATATATCAATGGAAAGATATGAGAGTCCTCTTTCTAATGAAATTAGTTTCATCCAATTTGGATATCGGAATAAAATGTTATCGTTGATCTACTTCAGACTATCAAAATAGTCCATCAAAGGATAGATTCGAGAATTATTTAATTTTTAGGGGCGTTTTGATCATTCCCCTCACCCAAAATCCATCCAAACCCTATATTAAAGTCTATTAGAAGCATTATATGTTATATTTCATCAAATTCCTTCAAAAAGAAAACCCTAAGCTCCTATATCCAACTTCAAGAACCCCAAAGTTCACCACTAATTTTGCAAATTTATTCAAGATTTCAAGTTCCTAGTTCAAGAACTCCAAGAACTATCATTCAAAGGCACGATTAACATCTCAAAAATGAGTATCGATCTAAAGTTCATCATTCAAGGTATATGTTCCCAAAAGTAATTTTCTTTACAAAGGCATGATTTTTATTTGATTTTTATGAATTTGAAGCATGAACCCATATCTTATGATGATTATTATGAAATCTTGATGTTTATGATTTTGAAAGATAAATTTACATGTGTGGAGATATAAAGCATGAATCTTGAACGATATTATCATGATTTTAATATTTGAGTTGTGAACCCTCATTGGAAATTGTGTTTTTTGAGAAAGTGTGTGTTATAAGTACGTTGATGTTAAATATTTGAGATATTTTGAATGATTTGACCTTTTGGTCTTAATGGAGTTGTTTTGAACTGGAGTGTGAAAGAATCCACAATGTGGTTGATTTTGAAAGATGGGAAGCATGATTGGTTCACGATGTATATTTATATATTACTGAAATTATTTTATTGTGGATTATCTTTGAAGTGATCTGAGCTAAGCCTAGGAGAAATCTTTAGCACTGAGTGGGAGGTATAAAGCGACCTTACTTTCCTAGAACTACGTGCCCCCGTAGGAGTGAGCCTGAGGCTGATTTATGTTGTGATCACTAGTTTGTATGGATTTGATATCGATAGTCCTACTCCGATGGCAAGGATAGGACGACTCTCCCTAACGTGGGTTGTACATTGGAATCCATGTAGCTCACATGGTTTATGTCGGTTATAGGATCTCCCAGTGTGAGTGTGTTTCCTTGTGTCTATGGTGAATGGTGAAGTAATTTGAAAGTGGAATTGTGAAAGTTATTCTTTCAAAAGATTTAAATGATATTTACATTATGAGAATTGATATTCTTGATGAACTGAAAGTGATTGACAAATTATATGATGACTCACACGTGTTATTGTACTTATTTCATCCTCTCATGATTATAATAATTTTTTTTGGGCTATGTGAGTTTTTCATACATCCTGCATATTTTTAATAAATATTTATGATGATGATGT
>NC_061114.1:205949224-206032919 GCF_002878395.1 Capsicum annuum
ACATCCTCTGTTGTGGTGAGTCCTCATGTTCCGAGGACGTGATGTCTGATGTTGGTTTCACGGAATTGTTTACATTTGATAACTGAGTATGAGTCAGTTGGGGCATGTCTCAATGGCTTGCTGGTTTTATTGATTTTCTTAGAGGCTTGTCAGACTAGTATAGATGTTGGGAGTTGACTAATAAGTCATATTTTGTTATCTTTCTAAAATTCTTCTATTCTTGGGTGATGATTACTTTGTTGATATTTGAGGTTATTTATGGAAACTCCGTTGATTTGTGTTGAACTGAATGAAAATGGCTCAAAGGGTTAGCTTGGGGCTACTCATAGCCTCAAGCACCGTGTGATGCTCCGGGACCCATTTTCCGAGGCGTTACATCATCAATGGGCCCCTTTCACCCATTGAGTCCCAAAGTTCTCTAATTTTAAATATAAATTTTCCTTTTATTTAAGATTCCATAAAAAGTATGAATATCACAATTCTCTAGTTGAATTCTCAAGTTTCACTATGAATATGCGTTTCCTTATGAATTTAAGCATTTCTTAGTACCCAATCATGATATCCCTATATATTGATGAAATTACAGAATTCTTAAGTGGAGTTATAGAATTTCCCTATCATGTATTTATCTTGACATTATCACATCTAATACATATCTCAGTGCTGGTGGGTTATGAACATCGATTCTTAGATAGTTATGCTTCCTTAAGATGTCTGGTTACAAGTCATTTAGATTATGCTTGTATCATATCTTCAGATTATTATTATGTTGAGCATTTATCAGCTGTGAATCATGTTAAACTTTTATCACTATCAGTGTCAAATCACTTCGGAGTAGAATTTAGCACCAAGAAAACATAGGGATAAAGGCTTACTTTCCAGTTTAGGGTGATACCTTTAGTAGTATTCTCTAAGTTTATGAACTATGTATCCAACGTAAGATATGAGAGGTCTTTATACAATTTTAGGGTTAAAACTCTCTTAGGATCACCTGCCAACATAGGGTGATTCCCTAGTCCTTTCAAAAATTAGTTTACTGGATCCACACAGCTAGTGTTAGTATTTTTGGCAAAGTACGGACACATTTCAAATTTGGGTTATAGGTTAGACCCCGATTTTCTTAGATTGGGGCATGTAGGTTAAATGTTAGCCCCCAAACTTTTAGTTTAGTAGTCAAATTATATCAGTTCAGGTTTGCATGACCAAGTATTTATTTATATAAGTTATAAATTATTCATATCATTTTAGTATATGTTTATGCTTGGTCTTATATTCATTTTTATGTTCACGTATTCATGCTCAGTACCTATATGCATATCAATTAGTTCCTATCTCACATATGAGTACATTAAAAACGCTGATTGCATGCTCTATTTTGTGCTATATTGATTTCATAATACAGTTTCGAATGCTTAGTTCCCAGAACACACATAGTCCGTTCCTATATGATACAAGTCAAATGGCTACCTTAGATTTTGATGACATCTTTGGAAGCCAACACCTAAAGGCTCAAGACTTGGTCACCCCGAGAGCACAAGAATATGCAACGAAGGCTCAGTTTTAGCATATCACTAAACAAACCTGAGTATGGAAGGTTGGTTGGAGCCTTGAAGACATGAGCAATCTCGGGTTTGGACCCTTAATGGCTTACTTAATTTTGTGGCAGCTTCATTAAGGGCATTTTGGTCACTTAATTTTGCACAAAATACACTCCATAGGCTCCCCTCATTAAGGGTAGGGAGGTCCTTTTGTCCTTATTTTGTAATAGCTATAAGTAGTTCTTTAGGGTTTATTTTACATTTGGTTGATTATTGTCAAGACATGAAATATTTTTAACACCTAAGTCTCTCTCTTGAGAGTGTATCACTTTAGAGTAGGGCTTGGAAAAGCCACCCCACCCGTAACTAGGGCTTCCAAGTGTGGAGATACTTGTGTTGAATTTTGGATTGAGACGTTGGTGTTTAGAGGAGGTAAATTCCCTCTTGTGTCAATGTAGGAGTTAGGTGTTTGGTGTGTGTAGTGTTAATGGTCCAAGAGTGAAATATTCTCTTGGGTTGTTAAGATTATACCATCACTTGTCTAACTATTTATCTTGTATCTTGTTTTAGTTTTGATTTTCCTTGTCTTGTTGTTGAACCCATGGGGTTTTGTTGTTGTAACATTGTTGCTCTTTATTTTATTGTTAATATAGTTTGGGATTGTTGGGTGAAATAGGTGTTAAACACCTTGTTATATCATGTTCTTGTTGTTGTTCTTAAATTTGAGAGTGGTCACCATCTTGGTCCTTGGTTTTCTTAAACTTATGGACTATTTTTTGGTGTATGTTTAGACTATTTTGAGTATGTTTTATGTCTCCCGTTGTTATCTTGTATTATTTGGTATCAGAGCCATCTTTGATTTTGTTCTAACAAGATCAATCTTGGGCTTAAGAATTAAGAAAAATATTAAAAAAGAGTTGAAAACTGAAAAATTCTAGAAAAGGAGTAATCTGCCTGTTCTTGTTGTTCTTGGTAGAGAACTTGTTGTTCTTGTTGTTCTTTTCTTGGCCAAGATTGTGGAGTCTAGGTCTGGGTGTCTTTTACTTGTTTAGTTGTTTCTAGTGTTAGTACTGTTCTTCACTAACACTTTTGAGTATATATCTAAACTTGAGCTTATGTTGTTTATGTTGTTGATGTGAACATTTCCATGCAATGAAGTTGTTGTGACCTTGGACGATTATGGTGGTCTTGTTGTTGTTCTGGAGTTGGTTAGGCCATGTGGCTATTGATGTTGTTCTTGTGTTCTTCACACTTTCGTGTCTTGTTAAAATATAGTGAATGTTGTATCTATAAAGGTGAAGAAAAAGAGTTGAAGCCTTGTTTGTCTTGAAAGACTTGCAATCACTCAAGAACTTGTTAATCACATCTCAATGACTTCCCTTGTTTAAGGTCCTTGTCTTGAGGGAGAAAGTTCAAGAAAGTCAAATATTCAATCTTTGAATTTAAAAAGGGATTTCAAGACTTATATTTCCCCCCAAACCAATTCCCACCATTTTCAACTTACAAATTAATCAAGACTTCCAATTTTCGAAAAAAATAAAAATTTTTAAGATTGCACCCATTACGTGCTGCCACATCACATTTACTATTCACACGACAACTTTTAGGCTCAAATTTGGATTCTTATTTTCTTGTTGTTGATTCTTAGTTTTATTTTGTTTATTCTTATACTAATTGGAAACTAGTAAATACCTACTAATTTGTAAATTAGTTTTTGAATATGTTTCTTTGTGTTAGTATTATTTTTGTGCTTTTATTATTTTTAAATCTTAGTATTTCTTGGTACAAGTTCGGAAATTACTTTCTTGAGTCTTCAATCCAAGAATCCATTCTGACCAAGGAGTAGACTCACCCCTCGACTCATCACAAACTACAAGCTGACTTGCAACACTTATGAAACTAAGTGTAAGACGATCAAAGTTAAGAGAGTGTGGTGAGGAACTTGTGACCTAATTGTTTTGTTTTTTTGAGTGTGTTTTGTTTTTAGGTACAAATTGCAATGGAACCCACAGCTTAAACCTCTCAAACCTTGGTCAGTTATGCTACAAGTTCTATTTTGGTTAAAGTTGAAGCCATGGCCCATCAATAGAAAGTCATAAATAAGAGGTTGGATTATATGGGAGTTCTAAGGGAGCAAGTGGACTGCCCAGACCCACGTTAAGATGAAGGTCTTAGCTCAGGTGAGGTACAAGTTAAGAAAGCTATCTCCTACACTCTTACAAACTTAAAATGTAATGATGTGGCTGGTAGTAGCCAAGTGGATGTAGTTGGTAGTTTGCCGAAGGAGTTGCATGATCTTTCCCAAAGTGATACTCTTGACATTTCTAGGAGTGAACCCGTGAGTTTGTTCTTTGATAAAGATTATGATGTTTGCTTGACTCATAGGAATAATCATGCGTTTGAAACTGCTTTGAAACTTGAAAATCATCCCGTAGAGAGTGAAGGTTCTGAATCTGTCTGCGGGATAGATCCCACTTTCTTTAGGCATAATATCTTGTTTGAAGATGGTACAATCACTCCTAATGAACCTAGTGGTTATATTAATAGTGTATCTTGTCTTGAAAGCTATATCCTAATGCTAATCCACTATGGTGTGACAACATTCCTCTCAAGATGGAAATCTCTTCTTGGAAGATGAGAGTACTCTTAAGGGTAGGGAATATGTAGTCTTGGAAATGAATAGCCAATCGGGTAAAGATGACCTTGACTTGCTTGTTTTCTTGGGAAACCCAAATTGTGCATATTCCTTGAAAAATGATGTCAATTGTGATCCTTTGCATGACATACCACCCTTGCTTGATTACTATGGGGATGACTTACTTGATATTTATGATGACTTGATTGTGATCCCCTTGATATTAATGGTGGTTTGTGTTTACTAGAGAACCCTAGGGAAAATGTGTCATTGCCTCTTTGGAGTGTTGCTCATATACGTGCATCCATGTTTGACACACTTATACTTAAGTTATGTGAACCGTAACTTGTTGGTGCCAAGTTATATTCTTGTTTGTAGACTATTTTGTAACATTTTTTGTGTGTTCTACCTTGGCATGATGATGTTTATTATTATGCTAACTCTAACCATCATGCCATGAGGAAGTTGTGCTTATTTGTCCTTTTTCTTCTTTTTCAAGGTATGGATTCGAGGTCGAATCCTTTTCAAAGAGGGGATGATGATACAAATCAAATGACCACCTTAGCTTTTGATGACATCTTTGGAGGCCAACACCTAAAGGCTCAAGACTTGGTCACCCTGAGAGCACAAGGATATGCAACGAAGGCTTGTCTTGAGTATGTCATTAAACAAACTCAAGTGTCAAAGGTTGGTTGAAGCCTTGAAGACTTGAGGACTCTCGGGTTTGGACCCTTAATGGCTCACTTTATTTTGGGGCAGCTTTATTAAGGGCATTTTGGTCACTTTATTGTGCCTAAAATACACTCCATAAGCTCCCCTCATTAAGGGTAGGGAGGTTATTTTGTCCTCATTTTTTAATAGCTATAAGTGGTTTCTAAGGGTTCATTTTACATTAGGTTGATTATTGTTAAGACATGAAATATTTGTAACACCTAAGTCTCTCTCTTGAGAGTGTATCACTTTAGAGTAGGGCTTGGAAAAGCCACCCCCACCCATAACTAGGGCTTCCAAGTGTAGAGACACTTGTGTTGTGTTTTGTCTTGAGACATTAGAGTTTAGAGGAGGTAAAGTCCCTCTTGTATCAACATAGGAGTTACGTGTTTGGTGTGTGTAGTGTTAAGGGTCCAAGAGTGGAATATGCTCTTGGGTTCTTACGATTATACCATCACTTGTCTAACTATATATCTTGTATGTTGTTTTAGTTTTGGTTTTCCTTGTCTTGTTGTTGAACCGGTAGGGGTCTTATTGCTGTAACATTGTTGTTCTTCAATTTATTATTGTAATATAGTTTGGGAATGTTGGCTGAAATAGCTGAAATAGATGTTCTTACTGTTTTTTTTGAATCCGAGAGTGATCACCATCTTGGTCTTTGGTTCTCTTGAACTTGTGGACTATTTTTCGATGTATGTTTGGATTGTTTTGAGCTAATTTCCTGTCTCCCATTGTTGTATTGTATCACTGTATCACTCAGAAACAACATTGGTGAGTCCTCATCAGTCGGGGACTAGTCATATTACTTATCATATTTTTAGTACTTTATTCCATGTTATTTCAGTTGTTAGATTTAGTTAGGGACCTGTCCCAACAACTCACTATGCTTAGAGGCTTTTAGACAATTAGACAGTTAGTATGGTCTTTCATTGATGATTTTTAGTACACTTAACATTATTTTAATTATTTAGATATTAGATTTTACAAGACTACCGCAAGGTATTTTGTTATCTTCTTTCAATATTTATAGCTTGTATCAGATCATGGGTTAGCTTGGTGTCACTTATGACCTTAAGAATCTTGTTACGACTAGGGGATGTCTAGGTTCATGACAAACTTGGTATCAGAGTACAAGGTTTAAAGTGTCCTAGGGTTTCTGAAAGTCGCGTTAAGTGGAATATTGTTTATAGGTGTGAAGCACGCCACACTTTTGGGTGAGAGGCTATGAAATGTTTTAGGAAAGTTTACCTTATTTAAGTATTCATGTAGTATGATGGAGCATAAGATCTATTAAACTTCTTTCTCTAACTCATTCTCCACTATTTACAGAAAATGCCTCCTAGAAGGGTAAATAGAAGGAGAAATAGAGACCAACCCGCACCACTTGTTCCCAAAGACCCTCTAAATGAGCAAATATTTCATGCAACA
The DNA here is from genome assembly GCF_002878395.1 of Capsicum annuum. NCBI lineage: Eukaryota > Viridiplantae > Streptophyta > Magnoliopsida > Solanales > Solanaceae > Capsicum > Capsicum annuum. Next base: position 205,955,537 of record NC_061114.1, read on the forward strand.
TTTAGAACTACTTTCATAGTACTTTCTTAATCCATGGCTACTTAGAACAATCAACAGACAATTGCTCTAGCCCACCCCATAGTTTATATGACTGCAACCAGAATCTGGGATTTCACTCGGATGAATCCTCTAACATTCTCTAGATCCAATTCTGAGGATCCCCAAGAGTTCTTATACTATGTATAAAAGATGACTGATATCATGAGTGTTACCCCGAGTGAGAGTGCTGACTTAGCTGATTACCAATTGTAAGGGGTGGCTCACACTTGGGTTAAGCAGTAGAAGAAGGATAGAGGCACAAATATCGTGCCTATAGAGTGGGATGAGTTTGCTACTGCTTTCTTGGACAAGTTTCTCCCACTCAATTTGAGGAAGGAAAAGGTGTAGGAGTTTATAAATTTGAAGCAGGGTAATATGAGTGTGAGGGAGTATTCACTCAAGTTTACTTAGTTGGCATAGTATGCTCGAACTATGGTGGCCAATGCTAGGGCAAAAATTAGTAAGTTTAGGTTTGGAGTTTCGGAAGATGTTGTTAAGGAGCGTAAGACATCTATGTTGATTAAGGATATGGACTTTTCTAAGCTGATGGTTCATGCTCAACAGATTAAGAAGGAGAAGCTCAATAATAAAAAGGATAAGAGGGCTAGAACTGGTAGTTTTAACTTCTCTCAACAAAAGTTAGATGAAGGGAATCGTTCTCAATTCCACTAGAAATTTTTATCGCTAGCCCCATCCTTTGCTAGCGCTCAGTTCTTAAGTTGAGGAAGGATAATTGAGATAAGGAACCAGGATCTAAGTCTGAAGGTAGTGTTAATAGTGGCTGCACCAACCCAGTGTGTAGGAGATGTATTAAGAACTATGAGGGTGAGTACATGGTTGACAGCGATGCATGTTTTGGTTGTGGCAAGTCAGGTCACAAAATTAGGAAGTGTCCAACATTTGGCTAGAACGGAAAAGATCTTCGTTAAGTGGGTCAGTCTAACTTGTTATCAACTTCAATAGGTCGCCGACTCAGTAGGGCACCACTTTTAGTACAACTAGTGGGCAGTGTCAGAATTAACTCTATGCCCTTCAAACTCGATAGGATCAGGAGGGTTATCCCATTGTGGTAACTGGTACATTATAAGTTTTTCACCTTAATGTTTATGCATATTAGATACTATAGCCACACTTTCCTTCGTGACTCCTTATATAGTCGTAGATTTCAGCATCAACCTTGATATATTAGCAAAACCCCTCTTAGCGTCTACTCCAGTAGGTAGTTCTATTATAGCTAGATGGGTATACAGAAATTAGCCGATCATAGTGTCCCATAAAGTTACCTTAGTAGACTTTGTGGAATTATAGATGACTGATTTTGATGTCATACTCGACATAGATTGGCTCCACTCTTTCTTTGTCTAAGTTGATTATAGAAATAAAATCATCCAGCTTCAGTTTCATAATCATCTAGTCATAAAATGGAGGGGTAGTACCTCAGTGCCTATAGGTTGATTTGTTTCTTACCTTAAGGTAAGAAAGATGATCTCCAAGGGTTGTATTTATCACCTATCAAGTTAAGAACTGAAGTTTTGAAACTCCAAGTCTTGAGTCAGTTCCAGTAGTAAATGAATTTCCAAAAGTACTTCCTGAAGATCTTCCCAGAGTTTCTCCCAAGAGGGAAATTGGTTTTGGAATAGATCTCCTTCCAGATACCTAGCCTATTTCAATTCCACCTTACAGAATGACTCCATCTGAGCTTAAGGAATTAAAACAACAATTGAAAAGTCTTTTAGATAAGGGTTTCATCATTCCTAGTGTTTTCCCGTATGGTGCCCCAATTCTCTTCATGTGCAAGAAAGATGGTTCTCTTAGAATGTGTATCGACTATCGTCAGTTGAACAAAGTGACAATCAAGAATAAGTATCCTCTACTAGGATTTCTGAATTTTTTTGGTGCTAGCATTCGATTTGATTCCTAAAAGACCAAAGCTATAAGGAACTGGCCTAGACCTATCGCTCCATCAAATATCAGGAGTTTCTTGGGTTTATCTAGTTACTACAAATGGTTTTTTGAGGGATTTTCTTCTATTTCCTCTCCCATGTCCATACTAACTCAGAATAAAGTCAAAGTTTAGTGTTCAGATTCTTGTGAGAAAAGTTTTCAGGAGTTGAAGGTTCAACTCACTTTTGCTCCAGTATTAATTCTACCAAAGGGTTCAAATGGGTTTGTAGTTTATTGTGATGCTTCCAGAGTTGGTCTTGGTTATATATTGATGCAGTAAGGTAAGGTCATAGACTATGCCTCCAGACAACTAAAACCCTATAAGAAGAACTACCTGACCAATGATCTCGAGTTGGCCATAATTGTTTTGCCTTAAAGATGTGAAGGTATCACCTTTATGGGGTTCATTTTGATGCATTCACTTTTCATAAGAGTTTACATTATGTGTTCATGCAGAAAGACCTAAATCTTTATCAGAGAAGGTAGCTTGAATTGTTAAAAGATTATTATATGAGTGTGATGTGTCATCTGGGTAAGTCCACTATTGTTGCCGATACCCTTAGTAGATTGTCTATGGGGAGTGTTTCTCATGTGTAAGATGATAAGAAATAGTTAGTTTGTAAGGTTCATCATCCAGATTAGGTGTTTGGTTGGTCAATTTGGCTAAAGGTAGTATATGGGTTCATAATAGTTTGAGATCTTCTTTGGTTTTTGAGGTGAAAGAAAAGAAAGATAGAGATATTGTTTTGGTTAAGTTGAAAGAGACAATTTAGGATAAAAAATTTGAGGTTTTCTCCCAAGGGGGAGATGGTGTGTGTGGTTGTCAGGGCAGGTTATGTGTTTGGAATATAGATGGTTTAAGGCAGAGAATATTAGCAGAAGAGCATAGTTCATGATATTATATTCACCCAAGAGCCACTAAGATGTACCCTAATTTGCGAGAAGTCTATTGGTGGAATGGGATGAAGAAGGATATTGAAAAATTCATGGTAAAGTATCTGAATTATCAGTAGGTCAAGGTTGAGCACCAAAGACCTATTGGTATACTTCGGGAGTTTAGCATCCCTACTTAGAAATGGGAAGTGGTGAATATGATATTTTTATCGGGTTGCCTCGTACGTATTCTCAACATGATTCTATTTGGGTCATTGTGGATAGAATGACCAAGTCAACTCATTTCTTGCAAGTCCATACTTCATATTCTACCAGGATTATGCTACACGTCAAGGAATTGGTTAAGTTACATGGAGTTCCAGTGACCATCTTTCAGATAGAGGTACCTAGTTTACCTCTTATTTTTGGAAGTCTTTTGAAAAGGGTCTTGGTATCTAAGTTCATCTCAATACAAATTTTCACCCGTAGAAGGATGGTCAAGCAGAGAGGACCATTCATACCTTATAGAAAATGTTGAGGGCTTGTGTTATCAATTTCAAGGGTAATTGGGATGATCACTTACTTTTGATTGAGTTTGCCTACAATAACAACTATTATTCCAGTATTCAGATGTCTTCTTTTGAGGCTCTCTATGTAGGAGGTGTAGATCTCCTATTGATTGGTTTGAAGTAGGTGAGGCTACTTTGGTAGGGCCGGATTCAGATTTGAGGTAATTTAAAAGGTTCAATTAATTTGTTAAAGACTGAAGATAGCCTAGAGCTATCAAATATCTTATGAAGACATAAGGAGAAGAGAGCTTGAGTTTGATGTTGGTGATCTTGTATATCTACAAATTTCGCCCATGAAAAAGATGAAGAGGTTTGTCAAGAAGGGGCGACTTAGTCACCGCTATGATGGCCCATATAGGATTTTGAATAATTTTGGGAAGGTAGCATATGAGTTAGAGCTGCTTGCAGACTTATCATCAGTACATTTAGTGTTTCATGTCTCTTTGCTAAAGAAATGCATTGGTGACTCAGCTTTAGTCGTACCTTTAGAGAGTGTGGGTGTAGAAGATAGCCTATCCGATGAAGAAGCCCAGTTGAAATCCTTGACCACCAGCTTCGTAGTTGAGAAATTAGTAGGTCGCCTTAGTAAAGGTGTTTTGGATAAATCAGTCCATTGAGAGAGATACTTGGGAAGCAGAAATCAATATGTGAGCCAAGGACCCCTATCTTTTCTCTATGAATTCAGATTCATCTTAAGTTAATGGTTTTCTTAAATTTACCCTCTCATTTTCTATCTCAGCTATCCATCCATCCTCATTTCATAGTATGTATGCATTAATTTAGTTCAGTCCATGTATCATGTTTCAGATTCAGATATTTAATCATGATTCTACTCATAAGTATTCAGTGCATGATCTCACTCTTCCTAGTATTCCAGCTCAGCTACTTTTATTCGAGGACAAATGATCCTAAGGGACAGATATTGTAATACCCTAAATTTTCAAGCTCTATACCCCTTACAAGATAGCCACCAAGTTAGCTTTCTAATGCTTCAAGTCACTCTTCAATCTGATGTCGTGATGAAAAGATATGTAAAACTTTCCCTAAGGTCCTGACACACCACCGTGATGATGACTCAGGTAATGAGTCATTACCACACGTGATGAGTTGTCACGGGTACATTGTAATCACTCCATTAAAGCCCCTAAGTTTTTTCTAGTGACTATGAGTCTACCTTATGAGTCATAACCAGTGACTATGGGTTGTAAGGAGAGACTCATAATCATTATAGTGTTCACCCAAGAACCCAGTCCCTTGGTTATGAGTCCAACATATGACTTGTAGTCAGAACTTATGAGTCATTATATTGAATTGTAGCCTAACCATTGTATGATCCAAGAATCACTCCCAGTTTGTATGATTCAAGCATATGACTAGTAATCAACCATAATGCGTCGTTACGGGGAAATTGTAGTCAGACTATAAAGGACCCAAACCTCAGAGTTCTAGGTAATGACTTAGATCACGACTCATAACCAGTCGTAATGAGTCTTGTAGTGAGTCATAATGACTGGATGCGGCTTTTTTCTGCACATTTTTCCAGGGACATCTGTCTTTTCCCACTCCTTTAAAAGCCTAACCCACGTCGTTTAGGCTTATCAAAGGGTAGTATAAAATCCCCAAAATCCCCTATTCTATGATTAACTATAATTTCACCCAGAGAAACAAAAAAGCAAATGGTTTTCTATTCTGCAAAGAAGAAACTTGGGTTCATAAAGCAAGTCCAATTCTTAAGAAGATTTCTTCAAGCTTCTACATTCATGTATGTGGAATATTCATCAATGGGCCCCTTTTACAGATTGAGTCCCAAAGTTCTCTAATTTTAAGTTTAAATTTCCCTTTTGTTTAGGGTTCCATGAAAAGTATGAATTTCACAATTCTCAAGTAAAATTCTCAAGTTTCACCATGAATATGTGTTTTATCAATAATTCAAGCATACCTCAGTACCCCAATCATGATATCCCTCTATATTGCTGAAATTACCAAATTCTTGAGTTGAGTCAAGAATTTCCTTATCATGTCTTTATCATGACATTACACATCTAATACATATCTCAGTGTTGGTTGGTTATGAACACCAGATACCTAGATAGTCATGCATGCTTCAGATGTCAGGTTACAAGTCATTTAGATTCTATTTTTATCATTATATTCAGATTATTATCATGTTGAGCATTTATCAGTAATGAATCAAATTAAAATTTTATCAATATTAGTGTCATATTAGTTGGGAGTAGAACATAGGACCAAGAGAACCTAGGGTTGAAGGCTTTCCTACCAGATTAGGGTGAGACCTTTAGTAGCAGTCTCTAAGTTCTAGAACTAAATAGCCAACGTAGGAAATTAGAGGTCTTCCTGCTAGTCTAGGGTTGATACTCTCTTAGGGAAACTTTCCAGTATAGGGTGACACCCGATTCCTTTGGGGCAGTAGTTTAATGGATCCACATAGCAAATATTGGTACCCTTGGCAAAGTACTAACACCCTTTCAACTAGGGTTATAGGTTGAACCTCGATTAGCTTAGATTAGGGCATGTTAGTTAAATGTTAGCCCCCATAGTTTTGAGTTATGTATTCAAATTATATCAGTTTAGGTTTGCATGGCCAAGTGTCCATTTATATCAGTTATCAGTTATTTAGATTATTTCAGTACATATATGTTCTTGGTCTTGCATTCATTTTTTATGTTCACGTATTCATGCTTAGTACCTATATTAATTTCAATTAGTTCCTTTCTCTCATACCTGTATATTATAAGTACTGACTGCATACTCTCTTTTGTGCTATATTGATTTCATAATATAGGTTCAGACACTCATTTCCTAGACCGCACATAGTCCGTTCCTGTATCACTCAATAGCACCATTGGTGAGCCTCATCTGTCAAGGAGTAGTCATATTACTTATCATGCTTCCAGTACTTTATTCTATGTTATTTTAATAGTCAGAGTTAGTTGGACCTATCCCAACTCCTCATCATGTTTAGAGTATTTTAAACAGTCAAACAGTTAGTATGGTCTTTCAATGATGATTTTTATTACACTTAACATTGTTTTTATTATACAGACATTAGATTTTACAAGACTACCATAATATTTTATTATCTTATTTGAATATTTAAAGCTTATGCTAGATAATGGGTTAGATTGGGGTCATATGTGGCCTTAAGCACCATGTTACGACTAGGGGGAGTCTCGGGTCGTGACATTTCAAAATCCTCTTTGCAGCTTCTAAGTGTGGTTTTCATGGTTATTGCATAAATCTGCTGACATATCCAATATAAAAAGCAATGTTAGGCCTTGTAATAGTCAAATACAAAAGACTTCCAACTAGATCTCGAAAGGTTTTAGGATCTGTAAGAAGTGAGCCCTCTTCACATCTTAACCTAGTACTGGTCTTGAGAGGAGTAGCATATTTCTTGCTTTGTTTCATCCCAAATCTGTCAACAAGCTTCTTGGCATACCCTTCTTGAGTAACAAAGATTCCTTTACTAGTGTTTGTTACCTCTAAACCAAGAAAAAGATGTAGTTCTCCCAATTTATTGAATTCATCTTCTTGAAGCCTCACAACTTTATCATCATTGTTTCATGTTATTATCATGTCATCCATATACAAGATAACAAATACATGAAAGTCTCTTTGTTTCTTAATAAACAGGTTAGGATCTGAATGTGATGCAGCATAGCCACAGAAATTTAAATATTGAGCAATTTTTCCATACCATGCTCGGCATCCTGCTTGAGTTTGTAAAGTGCCTTCTTAAACTTGCCACATAATTAGGATGTAAGTTATAGGTGTACTCCGAAGGTTTCTCCATATAGATATCTCTGTCAAGTTCTCCGTACAAGAATGCATTTTAACGTCAAGTTGCCATAGTTTGCAACCATATGAGCCTTCCATATCTTGCATAACTCAAACTAAGATCATCTTAGCCACCGGGCTGAAGTTTTCTTCGTAGTCTTCACCATACTTTTTAAGAAAAGCCTCAAGCAACCAGCCTTGCTTTATATCTGCCTATGCTTCCATCTACATTTCTTTTGATTTTGTAAATCCATTTACAAGACATGGGTTGTATATTTCTAGTCTTTGGAACATGGTTCCAAGTTTGATTTTTCATTAAAAGCTCTATTTTATCATCCATAGAAAGCTCTAATTATTAGAATCTTTTAGCTTCTTCAAAGGATGAAGGGTCTTCATTGTCAATTGGCCCTGCAAAAAGGCAAGAATATGTACTAAGAAAATTTTCATCTATGAAGCAAGATAGCTTAACAATAGTTATACTTGGTCTTTGTGAACCAAGTAACTCATCTTCTTGTTTATTTTCATGTTGTTGAGCTCCAGGCTCCCCCTTTCACTTAGATCCTCAACAATTAGATTCTTTGGAGAAACACTTGTGATGGGTGAGTTTGAAACTCCAGGGTTCAATACTTTAGAACCCTCTCCTTTCGATGCAACTCTATAATACAAGGAAATTTTAATAAATACAACACCTAAAAAAATAATTAAATTATGAGTTTCTGGGTCCATTCACTTCCAACCATTTTTCCTTTCATCATATCCAACAAATACACATTTTTTTGCCTGAGGATCCAATTTTCTCCATTGAGAATCCGGGATATGAACATAGCAGATAGATCAAAAAACTCTAAGGTGTTTAATGCTAGGCTTTTCTCCAAATATCAATTCATAAGGTGAATTCATGTTGTTTGGAGAAAGCGGCATCCTATTGACCCTATACGCTGCACATTTTATACCTCCAGACATGGGCTCTAGGTAATTTTCTGGCATGAACCCAACTTTTACATATCTCTATCAAGTTCCATATTTTTCTTTCAGTCACTCCATTTAGTTTTGGCATATCAGCCCAAGTAAGTTCTCTTTCAATGCCATATTGACAGCAAAAAGAAAAATATCTTTAGGAGTGATCTCACCACCATTATCTATTCGCAACTGCCTTATCCTTGAACTAAGCTCTCCTTCAACTTATTCCTTAAACTTGTTGAATACTTTTGAATTTTTCTTGACAAAATAAACCCTTGTGAATCTAGTAAAATCATCACTGAAAAGTATCAAAAATTCTAATAAAAAAATTCAATTCTTGAAGTACATGGGACTCAAGGCATACACCAATATCTGGAGAATGGGACAAGAACTGGGGAAAAATATTAATTCTTCAAACAAAACCCATTCCAATAGTAAATAATTAATTCAATTTCAAATGGGTGTTTGTCGATTTGATTCAAACAAGGTTGAAAGGATTATGGATGGAGATACTATGGTTATTAGCGGTTGAAGGTGAAATCTGGTGAAAGAGCTACGATACTGACATCATGAGAACAAATAAAGGCATAAGACTCCACTAATTTTTTATCATTGTCAAGTAAACAGTGTATAAACTGGTTCAAGACGGGTTACATGGACGTGCTAGTCGGGGAGTTTTTTCTTAGTAGGGTAGAAATGCATTAAAGTAAAAAAGTATTTTTTACAACACTTCGAGTTGCACTCAATATGATTTCAAAACAAAGACATTGGTCTCATTCCAAAAAAGTTCCTGCTATGTCTGTCCATACTGCTTACCAGACACATATTGGTCAAACTTCAAAAAGTGGAGTCTCCTTTAGGGTCAGCTATTAATTCTGCAAACCTAGTGATAAGAATCGAGTTACATTAATAAACAAGAAAATAATGCGGAAGTGAAAAATACTAAGATTAAAGGTAAGAGATTAAAGATAGGCAAAATTGGATAATAAAATCCCCAATTTCGAGGTTAAGTGAAAAGAACCCTAATTGATATTAGTATTCAAAATTAGCGGATTAAGAATAATTATGATACTAATAGAATCAATTCAAGAACTTAGGTCAAAAGTGATCTACTCCCCTATTTTAAGAAACTAAAGACAACAATTAGTATAAGACTAACCACCGTCTTTAATTAACTTTAAGAGAAACCAAAGATATCAAATTAAGAATTAATCTTACCTCCTAAAGAATCATTCTTATGGAGTTGCAAGATAAATCCCAAGTAGCCACACACAAAGGTGTAAATAAGTGAAACTCTCAATTAATAATAATATTGTCTGATTGAAAATAAATAAATCCATTCCTATATATAGGAAAAAAAACTTATCCCAAATAGCATGAGATTGGGATCTACCTTTATCAAATCTAACAAGGACTAGGAAAAAGCTATCCCAAATAGTAGGGGATTCAAATTCTACTTTTATGGAATTAAATATATCTAGGAAACTTTAAACTAGGAAAGAAAAATTTTCTAATTTTAATAAAAACCCTATGGGCCCGATCTTCTGTATTTAGACTTGAAATTGAATCATGAAATATGTGTATCACTTTGCCCATGCTTCTCCATAATTTTTTGACTCATTCTTGGGCTCTTCTTCCATCATAAGCATCTTCTTGATTCACATTGAAGCCCGTCAATCTTAATACAAGCGAGTTGGATGTTATCATTCCCCTCTTCTTAAAAATAATTCGTCCTCGAATTTGAATCTCACATAATCTAGAAGATATACAATAGTGAAAAACATCCATTACTTGAAATCAACAATGGTAGGAACAAAACAAGATAGTGACCATGCATCCTCTTAACCCAATTAATCCTTGCATGTGTAAATACACCTTTATAAAGCATGTGGACATCATCATCCCAATAGAAAATTATCTTCCTTGTATGAGCACAACAATATTCATGTTTGGATGATGTAGGGAATGATATTTGTCTCTCAAATTTAGCTCTATCAATAAAGTACTCCACTGGGCTTGTCAAAGACGCCATAAGATCTATAAAATGTGTATCAAATTTAACACTTTTATGATATAGCTAAGCATCATCAATTACACTTAAAGTTTTTTCCACTTAATATTTATTTACATAAGCATAGGATATTTCAAAAAGGTTAGAAGAATCTTTCAATCTCAAAATACAATCTCCATTAAATTCTAAGTAGCTTCTCAAATTCACCAACAAGGAATCATGAATAGGTTCAACAATGGGCATTTGATCACTTGTATCATAAAAGTCACGGATTTCCTCATCACTAGTAGCAAACATTTTCTTTTTCTGAAAACCACCAACACTTGGGGAGTCATGCCATAATTTGGTATTATGTAGCCAAGAAATAACATTACCTTATTTTTCCTTGAGAGTTAGATCTACATCTTCCTTATTGGACTTCTTGCCATAAGTATCATCTTGGACAAGTCCAAAATAATTCTCTTTACCTATATCCTTCTTATGAACAAACACTTGCTCAATAGGACGTATAGTTTCAACCACCTTAGTATTAAGTTCATCCACTGAAGACTTTTCAATGCAAACTTTTTCATGAGTACCTATAAGAGAATCAAAGCAACTAAAATAAAAAATAGGAAGGTTAGAGTTAGAATAAGAAATAACCTTACTTAAACTACCTTGGTTCTCTTTCTCTACTTTATTATTATCCCTCTCTTTATTACTCTCATGATCATCTCTCCTTTTTTTCTCTTGATCTCACTTGACATCCCGTCCTCTTCACACAACACAACACAACATTTCTTCTTTCCTCTCTTGGAATATCAACATGCACCTCCTTACTCCTATCATTCTTTTCTCTTTCAAAATTTTCATTGCTTCTTTCAGACATCTGTGATCTTCATAAACTTGGGATGAAGTTAAAGGTACACGTTTATATTTTCTTTCATTTAGTTCAAGAGAAACTCTATTCTTCCCTCTATCATAAATTGTGTTCCTATTAAACTGCCAGGAACGCCCAAGCTTGATATGACAATCTTGCATTGGAATTACATCACAAAGAACATTATCAGAGTACCTTCCAGTAGAGAAAGAAATTATGCATTGCTTTGTCACCTTTAGTTCACTGAACTCATTGTGTTTGATGAATGTAATTTTAAACTTCTCCACCACGTATGAACTTATCACATTAGCATCACTTTCAAAATCAATAATCATAGAGAAAATATTATCCTTTATCCCACACCTTGTATGAAAAACACTTCTCCTTAAATTAGTTATATTCACCTGATTAGGTGGGTTTTGGGTGACCTCTAATAAATCAAGTCGATAAAAAATCCTTCTAAGTGCCTCAGCTATGTTATTGTTTTGATTCCCAACATCAGTATCCTTTACGGTTTGAGACATCCCCAAAAGTTAAAGAAAACGAAAACTCTCAATTTGGCCCTTTTTTATCTCACTCCTCTTGCCTTTTCCCACTCAAATTACAACCTTTTGCTGGTTCCTTTAGGATTTATATATTAACCCTACTAGTAACAATTCCTTTAGAAGTAAGATGTAGAGATAAAAAAAATTACCAACTCCCAAACGGATTGGGTTTGCTGAGACAAGAAAAGGACCAATTAAAAAAATCTAAAATTTTTCCTCTTCTTGGTTTTCCTCCTTGAATTTGGAAAATAAGAAACACAATAAATTTGGAATTTCTTGACATAAACCAACCTCTTTTTTTTACCAGGAAACTCCCAAGAATTATCAAGAATGGAACCTTGATAGAACTGCTCTGATACCACTTGATAAGAATCGGGTTACGTTAACAAACAAGAAAATAATGTGGAAGCAAAAAATACTAAGATTAAAGGCAAGAAATTAAAGATAGACAAAATTGGAGAAAAAAATCCCCAATTTTGAGGTTAAGTGCTAAGAACCCTAATTGATCTTAGTATTCAAAATTACCAGATTAAGACTAATTATGATACTGAAAGAGTCAATTCAAGAACTTAGATCAAAAGTGATCTTGACCCCCATTTCAAGAAACTAAAGACAATAATTAGTATAAGACTAATCACCTTCTTTAATTAAACTTTAATAGAAATTAAAGATATCAAATTAAGAATTAATCATACCTCCTAAAGAATCATTCTTATAGGGTTGCAAGATAAATCCCAAGTAGCCACACACAAAGGTGTAAATAAGAGAAACTCTCAATTAATAATAATATTGTCTGATTGAAAATAACAAAACTCATCCCATATATAGGGAAAAAAACCTATCCCAAATAGCATGATATTGGGATCTACCTTTATCAAATCTAACAAGGACTAGGAAAAATCTATCCCAAATAGTAAGGGATTCGAATTCAACTTTTATGAAAATAAATATATCTAGGAAACTTTTAAGTAGGAAACTTTAAATCAGGTAAGCAAAATTTTTGATTTTAATCAAAACCCTATGGGCCCAATCTTCCGCATTTAGACTTGAAATTGAATCATGAAATATGTATATCAATTATCCCATGCTTCTCCATAATTCTTTGACTCATTCTTAGGCTATTCTTTTATCATAAACATCTTCTTGATCACATTGGATCCCGTTAATCTTAATGCAAGTGGGCTATCCTGGATGCTATCACCTAGTCACAGCATCTATCACTATATTTTTACCTCTATAGAAGTGGGTCACTTGGGGGATTCTTAGTCTTTTTATTTTTGTCCTGCAATCATCAAGTAAAACATTATAATGTAGGTTTTCATCTTTAAGCATTGCTATGATCTCCTTAGAGTCTATATTGATATCCAGTAAGAAAAGATTTTTATCCTCAACTAGTTTTAGCCCCTAAATTAATGCTAGAAGCTCCATTTGATTATTAGTAGAGTACGAAAGTGTTTGGAAAAGCCAAAAATCCATCCTCTACCTCAGTTTCTTAGCATGCCCAGTCCCACCTTTCCTAGGGCTTTCTAGTAAAGAACCATTCGAGTTGAGCTTGTAAGGGGGAAATTTTGAGGGGTGCCATATCATGTTAATGGTTTCCTTGGTTTGCCTGATAGTCCTACTATTTGTAATATGGGCAAATTCCACAGCCTCTAAGTAAGTAAGGCTAAAGTTGGGTTTATCCCTTTTATATTGAAGGTATTATTGTTTTTGTTCTTCTAGATTTCCTAGAGTGTGAAGGGAAGAATATCATGCCATTAATAAGGTTGTCAAATTGAATGTTGCTCAATATTTTCCAAGTATCATTCCAGTGTTGAGGGTAGAAACTGGTAGTGAGCAGTTCTATATCATTGCCTTTAGTAAGGATAAAATTCCTGAAGTCTGTGACATAGGGGCATTGGAAGAAGATGTGGAGTATGTCTTCACTAGGTTGGCTATAGCTGAAACAATTTGAGAAGGCATTAATGCCCATTTTGGAGAGAGTCATGTTGGTAGGGACAGGGTTGTGTTGGGAAATCCACATGAAAGTTTTTATCTTGGGTTGGGTAGGGAGCGCTCCATATCCATTTGAAAGATTTAGTGGGGTCATAAAGGTTACCAGTATGCCTATGGTCCATTAGCGGGTAAGCACTCTACTGGTAAAAAATCCATTCCCATTGAGTCTTCAAATAAGGTGGTTAGAGTTGGTTATGGTATCAGGGAAGAAGGAAGAAAAGATGTTATAAGCTAAGTCTTGGGGAATTTGGAGTGGAAGATCATTGAGATACCAAGAGTTATTGTTCCAAACAGAAGCTATTATGAGGTCAATGTGATCTTTATAGAGGGGGCATTGGAATTAGGTTCCTTAATAGTGCCTGATTTGGGACCCATCTATCCAGCCAGAAGTTGATTTTCTCTCAATTGTGAACAACTTAATGAGAGGTTTAGATTTAGTTTTTCCATCCTAAATAAATGTTCCTCTAGGTTCTACAAGTGAGCTTCTTAAGGGTTCCATCCTGATGAGAGTATTTCACTCTCAAAACAATAGCCTAGAATTTATAAGATTGCTGGTAAAACTCCATGTCAAGTTGGTAAGAATGGTCTCATTTTGTATGGAGGCCCTGTGGATGCCCAGGCCCCTATCCTTCTTTGGGAGAGTAATGGTGTCTCTAATTTAAGAGGTCCATTCTCTTATTTTCATTAGTAGAACCCCATATAAAGTTTCTTTGGATTCTATCTATTATAATGAGGATTTTCTTAGGGATGGAGATATACTGCATGGCATGAGTAGGGATCCTGCTAAAAGAGGATTTGGCAAGGGTAGATCTGCTAGCCATGTTGAGGAACTTGCTTTTCCACCCAGAGAATTTAGTGTTGATGTTGTCCACTAAGAATTAGAAGCCTCTGTTAGAATAAGTATTGTGAAAAATTGGGCAACCCAAGTGATTTCCAATGGCCTCCCTAGCTTGGATATTTAAGAGAGAAGAGAGGTTGGTCTTCACATTAGCATGAAAATTCCAAAAGAAAATGACCTTGGACTTCTAGAGGTTGATATTTTTGTCAAAAAAACATGAAACTATTAAGAGTGTTCTTTATAGTGATGCAACTCATCTCATTGGACCTAGAAGAGGATTGGGTCATCAGCAAAGAAGAGATGGGAAAGGGAAGGCCCTCGCTTATTGATGTTAATTGGATTCCAGTAGAGTATGTCTACCTAATGGTCAATCATCCTAGAAAAGATTTCCATGCACATGATGAACATCTAAGGTGAGATAGGGTCACCATATCTAATTCCCCTACTGGTTGAAAGTAATCAGTCCTCTCTCTATTGATTAGGATATATATCGAGGAGGAGGATATGTATGACGTATTGAAGGAGCTTAGATTTGTGGGTACCTTATAGAAGAATAAGGCATGTTTGATAAAGTTCTATTTAATTCCTTCAAAATCTTTCTCAATATCAATCTTTAGGATCATGCTACACCTTTTACCATGCATTTTCCTAAGATGAGAGACTGCTTCTTGGATAATGACTGCATTGTCAAATGTTCTCCTCACAGGGAGGAAAATAGCCTTACCGTGGCTAAGGATCATATCCAGATAAGGTTCAAGAATATTAGCAATGATCTTAGTGATGATATTGTATTGAGTGTTGCAGAGACCTATAGGTCTGAAATTATTGAGATTAGAGGTATTAGGACACTTAGGTATCATAAACAGATAGCTTTTGTTGACCTATTTATCCATATGGATGAATTGGAAGGTATCCACACAGAATTTACCTACCTAGGCCCACAATATCCAAATACCTTTGGTAATGAAGAGGGTGTATGCCATTAGGTCCAGAAGTCTTCTTGGGTTTGAAGGAAAAAATAGTATTCTTAATCTCCCTGATGAAGGAGGCAGGCTAGAGAGGAAAGGGAAATAAGATTGATAGGATTGATGAAGCCCCTAATGGATGGGTTGTTATGGCATTTTAAGGTGGAGCAAAGATGCTCAAAAGTGAAGAGATTCTTATAGAATTGAGAATATAGTCCTTGATGGCCTCATGGTTATGATTCAGTTACCGCTGCCTTCCTAGAGGGCATCAATTCTATTTTTTCTCCTTCTATTAAGGGTAGAGGCATGGAAGAAGTTTGTATTGCAGCCCCCCTTGGTGAGCCAGTCAATTCAGAATTTGAGTCTCCAGAATTCTTGCTCTTCCTACAAGATGGAGCTGAACTCCCTGGTAAGGCTTACTTCAAGCCCATAGAGGAAGGAATTGTGATGTCACTTCCCAATTTATAAGTCATCATGGAATCTACTCTATCCCTCTAGTAGGTAACTCAAACCATAATCCAGAGTTAAATATAATGAGATAACTTGGTGGAAAATGTCCAACATAAGAGGAAATCAACAACACAACTTATAATTAAGCATATTATTTGAAATATATAAAGGTAGTCAATATAGATAGCATCGCACGATCTAGTAGAGCCAGTACAAGAGCATCTACTAATAATAATAGTATAACCCAAGTATCAATAATAGTCAATAACATCTGTCTCAAAACAAAAGACTAAACATAGAAAGATAGGAGGAAATAGGCGACTTTTAATCCAAGAGCTCACCCTATCTCTGGATTTCAACACAGTACGAACGTCGATCAACGACAGCAACTAGTACTTCGATCTACATAAAAAAGGTACAAAAGTGTAGTATAAGAACCAATACCACAGGTACTTAGTAGGCATCATCGCCCGACTGAGCTAAATCATTATATAAATATGATAAAATGGAAGATAACATAACTAAGTCAAGGTATATATAAACCTAAGGCAACTCCAACATCTTTGTGCATAAACATGTAAATAAACTAGAATAATAGCATAACGTAACATAAAACATCTACACAAGCAGTCATAACTATAAAATTGGCTCACATCCACTAATTAGTGCGAAAAAGTAAATAACCATTCGCACGCCCCATAAGACTGGAAGGTACAAACAAGATAGAGAAACCCACTACTACCGTTTATCAACTCTCATAATACAATTGGAATTTATCCAAGTCATACCACACTATAATCATCGATTTTCCATATTCATACAATTCTTTAATTAATCAACACTTCTCAACTAACCATTATGTAAAAACTAATCCTTATGTATCAATAAATCATCCTTTATCAACTAAACATGAAATAATATTCATATAGTGGTAAATCATCACTTATCAACTAGTCACTATTAACCAATGAACCAAAAATTATCAACTAATCACTATTTCACTAGATCTAATTGTATCATACCACATTATAACTATTTCCTTATTTTTTAATTAGTTAGATTGTCAATCTCACACTCCAATGTCATCATATCATAATAAGCATATCATCATAGTATAATATGTATATTCAACCTCGAACCGATATGGATATTTAACAATATCCTCATAAATATCATTATAATCATCTTGCGGCCTAGCTGGACATGTATATATCATCACAATCATTCTCCCACCTTGATGGGCATAGATATATATGTTCAGACTGGCCATTTGTCTATGGAAGAAATTATATATAAAGATCCATCTGAGTACCTAACTCCTCCTCAAAAGCTCTCCAAAATCTAGAAGTGAACATGGAACCTCGATCCAAAATGATAGATATGGGCACACAATGTAAATTGACTATCTCACGCACATAGATACGGGCAAAACTATCAACATAGAAAGACATCTGAATAGGAAGAAAATATGCTGACTTGGTCGATCGATATATAATGACCCAAATGCCATTGAAACCATGGGAAGTATGAGGCTAACCACTAACAAAATCTATGGTAATGTACTCCCATTTCTACTCAAGAATAGGCAATCTCTGAATCAAACCACCTTGTCGCTGATGCTCGACCTTTACCTACCGACAACATAGGCAACGATCTATAAAATCTACCATATCTCCCTTCATGCCACTCCACTAATAATGTTGTCAAAATATCTATACATCTTAGCTATGCCTAGATATATAGAATATCTAGAGTTGTGAGCCTCGTGCGTAATCAACTAAATCAAGTCATCAATCTTCAAAACATAAATGAGGCCATCAAATTGTAAAATTCCCTCAAAATATATGGTGTTCCTCTCGGACTCACCACTTAAAACTAGATCATGAAGGAAGCAAAGCTTACTATCCTCAAACTGATGATCTCGAATCTGCTAAAAGAAAAGAGCTAGCTTTAAAACTAGAAAGAATCCTCCTAGTTATAAAATATCAAGGCAAACCATTAAGTTAGCTAAGGAATGAATGTAAAATGCTAGCGGCCTCTGAGAAACTAAAATAATAGCCAAACTGCCCATACTCGCTGCCTTTCGACTCAAGGTATCTGCTACCATATTTAACTTTCTTGGATGATACAAGATAAGGAACATAATACTTAAGCAACTTTATCCACCTACCCAATCAAGCGATAAGCTCTAGCTAGGTCATAAAATTCTGAAGACTACAATGATCAATGAAAATCTCAAAATGCACACTATAGAGATAATACCATCAGATCTTAAGCGCAAAAACTACCACCGCCACCTCCAACACAAGTTGGGTAGTTGCGCTCATGAACCTTAAGTTGTGTCTAAGCATAAGCAATAACACGACCCTACTACATCAAAATAAAACCTAGAACAACACCAAAAGCATCGTAATACACTATGAATTCCTCACCCTTTACAAGAAAAGCTAGAATAAGAGCTGAAGTAAGGAAATCCTTGAGCTTTCCAAAGCTCGGCTCACACTTCTTGGACCATCGAGAAAAAACCTCCTTCTAAGTTAATCTGGTCATAGGCGCCAAGGAGATGTAGGTCTAGCCTAATCATGAAACACCTCAATCTTAGCTGGGTCTACCATAATACCATTCTTAGACACCACATGCCCATAAAATGTCACCGACTGAAGCCAAAACTCACACTTAGAAAACTTGGTGAAAAGTCACATGATCTCTCAAACACTTGAGCATAATCCTCAAATATTGGACATGCTTCTCTCTACTTTTCAATACACAAGGATTTCATCAATGAACATAATCATAATAGAGTCTAAATAAGGTCTGATCACTTGGTTCAGCAAATCCATAAATATCGCTAAGGCATTAGTCAAGCCAAATGACATCACTAAGAACTTATAATGACCATAATGGGTCCCAAAAGCTACCTTTGGGATATCCTCATCTCGAATCCTCAATTGATGGTAACCAGATCTCAAATCAATCTTAGAAAATAGTGTCTCTCCCTTAAACTAGTCAAACAAGTCATCAATGTAAGGATAGAATAACAGTTCTTCACTTTTTCCTTATTAAGCTACCTATAATCAATACACATAAGAATGGAGCTATCTTTCTCCTTCACAAACAACACAGAAGTTCCCCAAGGAGATGCACTTGGTCTAATAAAACTTTTACTAAGAAGATCCTCAAGCTGAGAATTTAGCTTTTTAAGCTCGATAGGAGCCATACGATAAGGTGCCATAGAAATAGGTTAAGTACTAGGCTCGAGATCAATATCAAACTTAATCTAATGGATAGGGTCATCAAGGTAGGTTGGTAGGGAACACATCAGGAAACTTACAAACTATAAGAACAGAGTCAAGTGACAAACTATCCACACTAGTATTACAAATATAAGTGAGATAAGACTCACAACCCCTTGAAATAAGCCTTTTAGTATGAACATAAGAAATAATTCCCATCGACTCGCGGATAACGACTCCTTACCACATGACTGGGGGCATATCCGGCATGGCTAAAGTAACGGTCTTAGTAAAATCACCCATGACTGCATATAGTAGAATAACCAGTCCATGCCCAAAATTTCATAAAATCCACCAAATCCAGAACAATAAGATCAACATGACTATCAACATCTCTAAGAGTCACAATACAAGATCTGAACACCAGATCCACTACTAAAAAAACACACACAGAAGTAGATATATACAAGGGCATAGATGATAAATCCTACGATAACTTTAATCATGGATCCTAATAAGTAGATACATAAAACCGATGGTTTGCTCGTGGATCACACACTGGAAATCACTTCCACACATTTGTTCAGCATCTATGTTGGCTAGGTTTAATTGAGTAGTTTAGACCTAGGTTAAGAAACATAGGCATGGCATAGATTGATAAGAGGTTTCGTGTTCAACCCTACAAGTATATTGTTGTGATAGCTTTGTTACTTTGTGATATAAAAATTGTGAAGTATTTAACTTATTATTTTAGGTGTCGTTATCCATGTATGATTAAAAAAGGTATTGCGCTAAAAAAAATTAGTTAGGACCTAATAAATGCATTACTATAGGGGGTTAGCACTGGTGGATTATGAGTAGTAACTAGAAGAGAGGGTAATGGGTAAGGAATCTGTGTTATGATAAAAGGTTAGGGTGTATTAAAACATGGATAATGGGTGCAAACTATACATAATGGTTTTATATATTTGAAACCCAACTTGCTTATATGGGTAAGGAGATTGTTGCTACATATTGCTTGTTATAATACATGTTCATGGAAAGGTAATGACTATTTGATATCTTAAGAGTAAACCACGTGGAATGAACTTATATCAAAAGCTTTTTGATTTTACAAGTATGGTCAGTATTATCATTGTAGTTGTGACTGTGTAATATTTATAATTACTGTGGGATTTACAGATATTCAAACATCTTCACAAACTTTATACTACTATTATTATTATTATTATTATGAGATGTATTGATATTTGGACATAATCACGAGATTGGTTTGCATAAGGTTTGCAAACACATGATGTCCGGGAGTTGATATGTGGACAAGATCACGTTTTCTTTTGGTCTTTGATAGTGGGCGACCATAAGACCTTTATCAAGAATATACATGGCACATGTAATATGATTGTTCCTTGAGTGAAGTAGGGTTATCTATTTTATCTATTAATTTGGATCATTGAGCAAACCGAATGTATTTGTTAGTTGTTATATTTACTGACTTGTATATTTTGTTATATAAAGAAACAAGGCTTATAAGTTTACTTGTGTAGTTGGTTCCATGAGTGGACGGGGCTCATGCATTGTCATGTATATTTGGCTTCTTGAATGAACCAGGACTTCTAATTATAACCATTGTTGTAGTTTAAAGTTATTCTTGAGTTGTATGGCTAATATGGATTAATTGACATATCTTTTTCATTGACTATTTATGTATGTATTTGGAGCAAGGTTTAACATATCATGGTTTATCCATGGTTAGTGACTTGGACCAGGGTTTGTATTTATGGTTTGACTTATGTTGCTGCCTATTGGAATGGTACTTGACTAAACTCTATGATGTTGTTTAAATATAGTTAAGTTTCATAATCTTGAGGTAAAGCTACATGGGAAATGCTCATGGTTATATTTGTGGTAGGCACGTGGTCACTGCTCTATTGGTGGTAGGTAGATATTGGTAAGAAAGGGTACCACTGTTATGGTAAAAAAATATTCTTTGCCTTAAATGAACATTTATTTTCTAGGTTTTCAATGCAAAACCAGCCTAGCGGAATAAGTTTAAGTGTTACTTAAGGGACTTATGTAATGATTTGTTAAGGGCAAGAAACTGTTAGGTTATTGAAACACCCCAGATTTTGGTCCTTAAAATTCCTTGAGCTTTGAGCTCACTGCGCTGTTGACGACTCATTATATGAGTCTTATGGTGTAGTTACGAGTATAGGGACCCAAGTAGTAACCAAACCAGTGTGGAATTGGCTAATTTCTGCTCTGAGTACGAGTGACTCACTACGAGTCGAATGACTATGTTACGAGTGGTAGATTTGAGTCATATATTGTCCTGTGTCTAATGCATTTGGGTTTTGTCTTGGATATGACTAGACCATATGAGTCATATGGTCAGGTTACGTGTGGGATCATGGAGTCTTAAGGTGGATAGTGAATGGGTCGCCAAATCAGTATTTTTGATATGACTAATGGCTACGAGTTTTAGGTAGTGGTAACGACTCAATGGGTTGACTTGTAACCAAGGATGACCTGTTTAAAGTTTTAGTTGGGGGTACTTTAGACTTTTCCCACTTAAAACACTTAATTCCCGACGTCCCTAAAAGACTTTGGGTCATTTATTTTACACTACACAAGATAAAAGCATCCTTTTTACTATCTCAAAATACTCTCAAGCAAAATTGCCTAGGGTTTTTTTACAGTGGTCATCTAAGGGTTCAAGAGTCAATTTCTCTTTATGAATCTTCATAATTTAGGAATGTGACTCTTCCCTCATTGTTAGTTTACAAAAAGCATATATTTAAAGCATTGTTCATGAATCATTAATGGTAGTTTTGAAATTGAGATTGGGGGGTTTGAATGCATATCATTGAATATTGTTTTCTATCGTTTAAATTGTTAATATGCATGTTATAATTATGGCTTTGCACGTATGGGTGCATGGGAATGGTGACTTAATTAAGGGGTTATGGTTGAACCCTAAATTTGTTGATTTTGGCTTTGATAATTGCATGCTCTCAACCTGTTTGTGAAATTGTTAATAAGAATGATACTATCATAAGTTTAATTGTGTTTTGAACTAAGGCTTTGGCATAACCATGATAAAGATTGATGAATGAATTTGTAAAGGCCTTGATGGACATAGGTTGATTTAAATTGTAACCTTGGGGTTTGGTTGGCTAAATCAGTTTGAGTTCCAAATGTTAAATTAACATGATGTCTATGTTTGGACAATGGGTTCAAGTCCAAAATAAGGAAACTATTGTTATGGCATAATGGATGCTTGAAAATGGGATTGTATGATGATACCAACGGGGTTCCTATATGTATAATGAGTTATTAAATATTGATGCATGTGAAATAGTTAAAATTTATCCAAAGAGCGGGGTGTGTAGCCGGGCCATGAAAGTGGAGTTCCAAAGAACTAAAACTAGAAGTCGCGCTAGCTGGTGCAGGTTTCTAAATGACTGAAAGATTCGAGTCCCCCATATTGAATATATTAATAGGAGGTTTGATTCTCCCATATTGTATATCTTGGTTCTCATGTCTACTTGATTATGTCGGGAGGTTTGAGTCCCTAGAAAGGCATATACAAATATGGATACTCTCTGGTTCATGTAGCTGCAAGCACTGGAGCCCTTCTATGTAGGGGAGAATTGGGCCCATCATGGCTGTCTTGTTTTATTAAGGTTATGATATAAAAACAAGGTTAAGGTTTTCAAAGTTCGTGCTAATCCTCGTTTCCTACCCTAGCATATGGTATTATATATCCATTTGTACTTCATATGATATTATGCATTGAATATTGTATTGGTTTTAAACGGTTATCATGTCATTATTTTGCTCCTCTATCCTTGAGTTACATGCTACCACTCCAATCGCTAACCATCTTCAGATGTTGTATCCCAATGTAATACAGGAACTAGCCATACTTCCACATCTCCTTCTAAGTCTTGGATTAGGGATCAGCTAGAGAGTCAGACTGAAGTGGTGAGCTTCCATCCTTCAGAACACCCCAGTTCATATAGTGGTTTCGTCTTTATATTTTGACTTTAGTTTGGATATTGGTTTCGGCTATTATCTGGGATATGTCCCGATATTTTCTTGACCTTCGATTTGTTGAGGCTTTGTTGGATTATTGTGGAATTGGGTGGTTTAGATAATTATTTGGTCATAGACTGTTGTCGTGTTACCGATTATTGGTATAGACATATCATGAATTATTATTAGTTTTATTATGTGTTATCATGTGATATGTTTGAAATTCATTCGGCATTTGTGGATGTTCTGTTGGCTCGGTCAGGTGAGGGGGGTGATTTTCGGTCCACGTGGGACTTGAGGTACCCGTCACAATCAGGTCCTGGATCAGATCAGGACAGTTGTGTATCACCAAATTCATATATAAGTATGTAATATGATCTAACTTGTTGACATAGTGGGTAGATAGTGATTTGGGATGAATATGATAAGGAAAAGTGCTAAAAATTATAGGTCTAGTAAAAGTTAAAGTTTTAAAGAATTATCTTAGTGAAAAATCTTTGACTAAATAAATCCTTAAGTTGCATTTTTTTTATAGATATTTATGTAATTTAATTTGGTCAACCAATGATGCTTACTAGTATGTGTTGTTTGTAGTGACAATGCTCTTGCTATACCTTTTTCTACGGTATAGTATGGTTGAGTGATTAGTAGATTTTTAATGCTTGACACCGTTACAGTCTCCAGTAACTACTATCATTGTTTCTATGTTGGAATTTGGGTCATGTCTATAGTTGGTGTCTTCTCTTAGAAGATGTACCTATTTATACTAGTTCTGTTGGGAAACTTTTCAATTGTATTTAAAGTTTTGTAAGCTAGTTGTAATGAATAGGGTATATTTATTATTCTTATTAACTTCCACATATATTTCTAAATGTATGGTAAGGGTTCTCCTATCTATCTAGATTAGAGTTAGTTCCCACACTATTAAGATAGTTAAAGTGTGACAAATTTCAAACTAACTCAATATATCAATTTTTTTTAAAATAACACCATTTTTTATAATGCTTAATTATACTAAAGAAAGCACACACTGGTTAGCAATAATTTTTACCCAACTATAGAATCCGGGTCTATTCCACAAGGAACAATGTGACTAGCAATTGAGTAAATAAGAAAAAAGGTAATTCACTCTAATTCAAACAAAGGATAAAGTTGTTTTTCAAGGGAGGTTCAGTATAAAATTAAATAAGGGTAGAATCAATTATATTATGAAAAATTGATCAATGGCCTTAAAAATAATGGATAATAAGGGGATTGATAATAGGGAATCAATTCTATCAATGATCCAATGTATTTAAATGAAATACTAAAATTTAATTGTAGATTTAGAAACTTAGCCATGGAATCGAAATAATCCTCTGATGTCTATCAAACATTGAGGGGTTAGTCCTCATTTGTTCCCTCAAGCCAAGCTAAAAAATGATTAATCACAAAAATAATTTCAAGCTACACTAAGATTGTACTATCTCTTGCTCCAATTCATTAGATGAGGTTTATAGCCTAAAGTATGCTAAATTAACTTTTCCCTACCTCAATTGACTCTTTCAAGATTAATAGAAGTAAATGGGCAAGTTCTCGGGTTAGCTACTCCCTTAAAAGATCAATTAAAGCATGAGATTAATTTAGACAAGCAAAACATACTCATTATTCAAAGAGTATTTAAGTAATAAAAAAGAATAAGATAAAATAAAAAATTCAAGTACGAACTTAATAGTTGCACGCAAATTTAGTCACTACAAAGAAAGAAAATAGAGACAACATTATGAATTTGTCACTGTAAAAGTTCAAAATCATTACTCCAAGTGTGTTAGATGAAGAACCCTAGTCGTCAAGCTTGAGAAAATAGAAAAAAATAGTCTCAGAATAACTGAGCATTGAGTTATGTTTTCTTGTAATAGAGAGAGTGAAATTCCACGTCTGTCTCTTAGTAGTACCTCAATGAAGGCTTTGTCGATCAAAAGGCTACTTTAGCTGCCCTATTGACTTTTACTTTAACAATTAAGCAGTCAAATAAACATTTAGTAACAGTTGACTGAGTTGGTTAGTAATGCTTAAGAACTCTTTCATTTGATTTAGCAAAGGTTGACTATACCCTGCCTTCTCTTATGCCATCTTGTTCCACTTTATCGATACTTGAGGGCCCTTTTTCAGCTCCTTCTTTTTAGCACTTTTTACTCTTAATTTCTCTTTTTTTTCATCATATAACTCCTTTTAAACCTCAAAGTACCTAAAATCAATATAGTTCAACTGTTACTTAGCTTCATATAATATATGAGTGACACAAATTATAAGCAAAAAAACACAAAATAAGTGAAAAAAATCCCTTCTTATTTGTAAACACTATCATGTACAAATTGTACAACTTGTGCAGGTTTTGTTCAAGGAACCCTGGTATCCAAACTGAAGAATCTTATTATGTAATGTTTTAATAGATAGGTTCATGTTCTGTGAAGATCAAATTTCCCTAGAAAGCACAGTGAAAAATTTCTAGTGATTTTTAAGTTTTATTTGAAATTCAATTAGTCTTATACATGGTTCATGGAATGGACAGTATGTCGGGTAGTTTAATACTATAACTAATGATGTGTTGGATGCTGTTTTCCACTTTTCTCAATAAGAGGGAATTTTTATCCTTCCTTAAATTGAAAACCTTCACTTTTGAACTCAACTAAAGGGTTGTTTCACAGAATTATTTAATACATTGTTTCTCTTCTCCAAACATCAAAGAAAAGGAATCGGTAGAATTTAATGCACGGTTCTCAATCAACTCTTAGCTAAGTTCTTTTGCTTCTCCAAGGTATGTCAAGGTATGTAAGGTTGTTCTAATATATGCATTTCTATAAAAATTTCAATATTTCCAAGCCTAGATAAGTTCACGAGACAATATAGGTTTACGGTAAAATCCCTTACAAAGATACTGATTTATTTTATTCTTCAGGTAAACTCCGTGAATTTTATTACTCGTGTTCTTATTTTATTATTAATCAAGCATATGAGTTTCCATGGTTAATTCTTCAGGAATTATAAAATTATGAGATTTCTAAAATTTACGAAACACTATGAATATTAAAGAACCTAAAATCCTTTTGGATATCATAAATTCAATGATACTTAGATGAACTTTTTTCGGTAACACTAATACATGGATTTTCCTTTTATATAAACCCTAAAACTATAATTGAAGTTTTGCATATTTCAACATATTTTTCATGAATACTATAAGTAATATGATTTTTTTCTGAGACGTGAACTTCCCACATCAGCCTTAAGCCCCTCTATGCTATGAACGCTTGAATGTATAGTTACGATATAATGGCACAAAAATTCCATGAATCTTATTCTAAGTTAATAGATAGTTGATGGTCCAAATCTAAAACAAACATGTTTAGCTTGTGATCTTGATAAAGATAAGCTAAGTTACTAACTCTATTAAAAACTGGCTAATTGATAAATATGGATTTAAGTAGATTAGATGTTTAAAAAAGATGAAATAAGTTGTAAGAGGCTCATTTCCAAATACTACATTTACTGATGTAGGTATGAATATTTTTATAACTGTAGATGTCTATTCATATTTTTTCCATGAGGATCATTTTGCATACTTTCACACTTTTTATATAGAACATACTAATCCATGCATTAAACATGGATTAGTGCCTAGTCAATTCAGTGTTGATCAAACCCACATAGCTTGTGGGGTTTATGCATTCATGTTAATTATACCATCTATTTCCACAGTTAATTAAATATAATGATATTTGTTCCCCACTCCATAATGTTTGACTCACGCCTATGTCCATTATATGTCCTATTGCTCAAGGTTTATTATGTTCAGTTTCATGTATGTATTATATTATGTTCTCTCCTACCATCTTTATATACCATACTTTTCATGTATTATATTCTTTGATGTTTTATTATTTCATGATGTATATTTAGGTATGAACATTCGAGATTCAACAAAATTCTAATTTTGTCAATTTGAACTATTAATGAGTTTGTCTTTATCGAGAGTTTAGTCTAGTTATTTTAGTACATTTCAGTTGATTATGGTATTCCAAGTACTTTTCACCTTAGAAATTGTTCCATCTATTTGGATGATTCATAAAATAAATTTTGAGGTTAGACATGTGCTATTTCTAGCTTTTACAGTATATGTCTTCCGTGTCCAAAACATGTGAGTTTCACATTTGCTGAAACAGTGATGTCTTTTTATGATGTTTTCACGGTTTCACTACTTCTTTGTCACATTATAGATAAATTATAATGATGTATTCTAAGTGGTTTGCAGGGGACACCAATGACCTTGGATTCTGGCCACGTTGAAGGTAGGCATGTGACACTTGAAATTATTTATATCATAGGTAAGAGTAATACAAGCTTTAGAGGTCCAGAACACAGTTAAAGTATTTTCAACAACATTCTTTCTTTCACACTTCCATTTAGCAATTGTTCCTGGATTAAAGTGTTGTCGAGTATTTTTGTACCTTCACAATAAGCAAAATGATCCCTTCCAAGTGCCACAAACATACTTAAAAGTATTCTTGCGTCTAAGATATTGGTTTCTCTTGCTTATGATTTTTTCATACACTTAATGAATGAGAGTTTAACATTGTTTTATTGGAAACTTTGAGAAGTTTACACATCAACATTTGGCAAAGAAAACAACTTATTGACCTATAAATTCAAATGTTCTCTAGAGAAAAATTACCTTGGCGTTTTTCCATCTTTGACAAATGGCACATATGCAATCATATTGACATCTAAATTAAAATGCCCTTAATGGCATATACTTGTTGCGACCTAAGAAATAAGGTCATGATAGCACTTATCAAGAATAGACCTTGACATATAAGTTAGTCACCCAAATTGATAAGTAAGAAGAAAATTGTATATTAATTCCCAAGCCGAGACTCCTCGAGCGAATTCAGACCATATATATACAATAGTAGTGGAAGTATGAACAATAAAGATTCCATAAACCATCCCAAATCCTAGTTTCATAGTGTAAGAACAATCTACATACAACTCAATTCTAAAAATAAAACTAAATCTTAAAGCTACAAAATTTGTCTGTGAATACAAAATAAAGACATCAACTAAATAGGATCGGATCTAAGGTCAACTCCGAAGGCATATGGCGTCTATTAACTCAAAAATGACAATAATCACCCACACAATCTTAGCAGTCGTGTGACGCATTCGTACCTAGATCTACACTGAGAGTGAGTAAGGTCCACTTATTCAGTAGGTATTATCAGTTGACTGAGAAAAGTATAAAATAATGTATATAAATACATACATACTAGGAGCATATCATCAACAATAAGAAATTATATAGAATAGTAGCTCACACTATCTCCACTAACAGTTCTGAATATAACACATACATAATAAAGAAGGTACAAAAAGGAGTAGATTTTATATACAAGCAACAAACAATGCGTAGAAATATAACATTATAAATTCATAATGTATGAAATGCAATGATGATAATATGATATGATTGAGGTTATTGCATAAGTTTCATATAAATCTACCGAGCGTCAATATTTCCAGTTAATACCTATGGGTGCTCTCAACCCATATACATTCTCAATACTCAATCCCAACCTCAATATCTCTATCTCCTTTTTGACTCATGGACTTTGATAGAGGATTTTGTAAAAATTTCTCATTTCTATAAAAATCAATGATTCGTCAAAGGTACTAATGCATAGTGAATGTATGTGTGATAAGAGAATGCAATACCTAAAACCAAACCAGTACAAATTCTTGAATACATTCCATATATATAAATATGTAATATCAGAAACTAATCAAAATGTCAACCATCAATGATTTTGTATAAGTAATTCCCGGTCAGACTTGGGAAGCCTATTACAATAAGGACCTAGGTCGGGTCCTATCAAGTTGGAATCAGAGCTTTAGGTTTATGGTCAATTAGGAATCCACAAATACATGTCTTGTAGAGCCTCTTTTAGGGGTGAGTAGTACACCATATTCATAAGAGAGAGGCTACAAGACATTTAGGAATGTTTCACTTCCTTGGTATTTATTTTAAATCTTGGAGTCTAAGTCCTAGAATTTTCTATAATCCTTGTTTGTTTCCTTTTCAAATCATTCCTCGATGATCTGGAATACTATTAAATCCTTCTATGCCATTTGGGGATGATGTTTACATAGTAAGCCCGACACTTGGAGTTCACATTTGATCTGAAGATCCTATCCTTGATTGTTCTAGAGTTCCTCCAATTGCTAATAGTCCTCCTCAAGGTGAGGTGACTAATGTGTATTTTGTCAATTGATTCATACTACTTTTCAGTTGGTTGCTACTTAGGCTGAGCAGGATGCATCTGGTATTCTATTTGCTGAGGCCACAAGAGTTAGCCAGTTCATGAAGATGAATCCTCCTACTTTTACTTGTGTGAAGATGGAGGAGGATACTTTGAGTTTCTTAGATAAAATTTAGAATATATTTAGTGTGATGCATGCCACTAACATGGAAGGGGTTAATTTTGCAGCTTATTACCTCAAAAATATTGCATACCAATTGTACGAGGAATGGGATAGGGATAAGGGTAATTTGGAGAAGCCGTCCATATGGGAGGCCTTTTCTAATGCCTTTTTGGATGTATTATTTCCTCAGGAGCATAACGAAGTTAAGATGGAGGTGTGAATCTTAAGCAGGGAAAATTGTCTTTCAAGAAGTACGCCTTTAAATTTCATCAACAATCAAGGAATACTCCAAATTTGGTGGGTGATGAGGGTAAGCATGAGAAAGTTCACTTCTGTCTATTTTAATATTTGATCCTTAAAATAAAGACTACTTTCCTGAATAAGGATATAGTTATTTTGAGGTTGGTTATCCATATGCAGCAAGTGGAGGATAAAAAGAGGGTATAGGTAGAATTTGGGGAAAGGCAGGGTAAGAGGAGTAGGTTCTCTGAGCAGGGTAGTGCTTAAAAATAGAGTGTTAGTGATGGCGGCAAGTGGCCAATAAAGAAGTGGGGGAGTTCTGATTCCTTCCCTATTGCTAGCGCTCTATACCCGAAGTAGTCAGGTGATAGGCGTCAACAAGGTGGTGATAATTTTCAAGCACAAAGTTCTGAATCTCAGGCTAGTAGGGTACAGTTGGCTTTTTTGTGTCCTTTTTTGATTTTATGGTCTTCTTTATTGGGGATTTTTCAATGAATGAAAGGATAAGTGTTTTTAATATGGCCAGTCAGGCTATACACTCATAAACTTTTTAGTTGGTAAGGGTTCTTTGGGAGCGATAAAA
The DNA here is from genome assembly GCF_002878395.1 of Capsicum annuum. NCBI lineage: Eukaryota > Viridiplantae > Streptophyta > Magnoliopsida > Solanales > Solanaceae > Capsicum > Capsicum annuum. The sequence goes on from NC_061114.1 coordinate 205,985,936, forward strand.
GCTCTGGTTGCTTCATCTTTTCCTCCAACACCTAGTGGTGTTGTTTAGTGTCCACTCCTACTTTTGATACCGACATAGTCTAGAATTTGTTGTATGCTCTTATATCTCGGTAGGAATCTAAGGTATCACCTGATTTCATTACTGGTATGTTACAAATCTTTTCTCATGACATGTTTTCCTTGTTGATTAAGGGTCAACTCTTTTCTATGTGACCCCATTTGTGGCTATAGATTTTTGTTTTGATCCTGAGCTTATTTCGGATCCTTTTTAAATTTCTACCCTGATAGCTGATTGGTTATCGCTAAAAAAGTTTATAAGGGGTGTATGATATCTATTGGTAGCATGCAGACCTCATTAGATCTATTTAAGATGGATATGGTAGATTTTTAAATTATTCTGGGGATGGATTTGTTACACTTTTGTTACGCATCCTTAGATAGTCGGACTCTAAAGGTTGTCATTAGGTTTCTTGGTGAATTGGGTATAGAGCAGTAAGCTGGTTCCCTAGCTCCTAGAGGAGGTTTATTTCTTATCTTAGATATCTATATTTTTCTCCAAAGGGTGTCTTTATCACTTGGTTAGGGTTAAAGATTCTAAGTCCTTCTTTTCACTCGGTTCTGGGGGTAAATGAGTGTCCTGAGGTTTATTCATATGATATTCATGTTGTTTCTACGGATAGGAATATTAAGTTTTGTATTCATTTGGTTCCAGACTATCATCCAATATCTATTTCTCCTTATTGAATTGCTCTAGCTGAGTTGAGGGAATTCGAGGAGCAACTTAAGGATCTTTTGGATAAGTTGTTTATTCATCCTAGTTTATTCTCGTGGGGTGTACCAATGTTGTTCATGTTCAAGAAGGATGGTTTCCTTCAGATGTGCATTGACTTTGGTAATTTTTATAAGGTAACAGTCGAGAACAAGTATCCTCTTCTATGGATAGATGACTTGTTTGATTAGTTGCAAGGTGCCATATTTTTTTCTAAGATAGACCTTCGGTTTGGATATCATCAACTTAATATTAGGGAGGAGGATATCCCTTAGATGGATTTTCATACTTAGTAAGGGCACTTTGAGTTATTGGTTATGTCATTTAGTTTGACTAATGCCCTAACAACATTTATGGAATTAATGAACAGGGTTTTCATGCAGTTCTTAGATCTTTCAGTCATTGTTTTCATTAATGACATCTTGGTGTATTCTAAAAGTGAGGAGGATCATGCCAATCACATCTGTGTAGTGTTACAGAACTTGAAGGAAAAATAATTGTATGTCATGTTCTCCTAGTATGAGTTTTGGTTGAACATTGTAACTTTCTTGGTTCATGTTATTTCTAGTTAGGGGATTAGGATGGATCCTCAAAAGTGGTTATGGTCAAAAGGTTCCCTAGACCCATGACTCTAACCTATATTCGGAGCTTCTTGGGTTTGTATGGGTATTATAGGAAGTTTATTGGAAGCTTTTCTTAAATAGCAAATCCTATAGGTCTAATTTTTGTAACCTTTAGCTCTGTAGGTGTATTTGGAGATATTGCAATGGCCGTGGTGGTTGTGCGACAACCTCGTGCGTGACCACCATCATCATCACTGGCATCATCATTCATATTTTGCTTACTTCATTATGTTTGTGATATGATTGTACTTCTGCTTTGAATTGTTACATATCTAATTGTTCTATTTTCTAATACTTGCACTCAATGGTCTTCTATGTATATTGTCCTTTATTATCCTACTTGTATGTGGTATATTTTATACTTGCTTTATTTTTAGGTGTTTGTTGCAATATATGTGATATATTTGAACTGTTAGTGCAAGCATTATGGGCTACTGTTGTGGGACATTTTCTGATGACGTGCCATTGGTATGTATTTTGTATGTCTTATTTTCTACATTGCTTGATTGAACTATGATACCTACTGAATACAAGTGGACCATACTAACTCCTACTGTACCCTTCAAGTGCAGATTTAAGTTTGGATGTGCCCCATATTTCTTGACTCGATCGATTGTTGGAGCTTTAAAAGTAGAGAACGATTTTTAGGTGTCCGAATTTCTTCTACTATCTTTCTCTATCATTAGACTATGTCTTTTCTAATTTTCAAAGATAAAGTTGTATCTATTGGATTTTCTTATATATTTCATTTTGATGGGAGTTATAATAGATACGTTCTTATGTTATTGACATCATGTTTTAAGGAGTTATGGTTGTATTGTTGATTATATTCTTTTTGAATTTATTATACTTATATGGTCCATCTTTGTTCTAAAATCCTTACCTTGGGGGTAGTTGTATCTTTTCCTCTTTGTGTATCAGTTTGGGTAATAGGCTTACTTCACAAGGTACACCGCAACAAGTGCCATCATGACCCTTAATTTAAGGTTATAACAAAATACCCTCGACTAATGTATGTGCCAGAGAGGACTTATTGACACATGATTGGCATTGCATATTAGATTATATATAGGTTGGCGAAACCCCCATGGCTTCTACCTTGGGACACAACTTGATAGGTGTATATTGAGGTTGCGATAACCTCGTGCATCACATCATCATTATCATAATCATCACCTTTATTGTATTTTGAACAGTGTGTACATTGTGTGTGGTATTTTTGTTCTTAACATGAAACCTGTCTATTTATGCTTATTTCTTGTACTTTTCTTTTTGTATATGTATATGTTGTAAAACTGTTAGTAGAGACGACGTTGGCAACAATTTAGGGCATTTTATGATTTATATTCACCTGCCCATAGTATGTATTTTATATTCTTTATTTTTTTGATTCACTTAATCAACCTATGATACCAACTAAGTACAAGGGGATCGTACTCACCCATACTGCACTCTTTCATTGTAGATTCAAGTATGAGTGCACTATACAGAAGATGATACAAGCAGTATTTGGAGTACTTTTGAGGTAGTGGTCAATCTATGCTTTATGGGTTGATCTACTACCTCCTCTTATTTTGATTATGTCTTATTTTTGTATTCTAAAATAGATTGTGACCCTTTTGGACTGTAAGATGTATATTTTTTACATTAGAGATATATTTAGTTGGTTCTTACACTGTGACACTACGTTTTGGAATATTCTTATGTGTCTTTGGATGTATTTTCTACTATTTATTGGATATGTGTGGTTCTACTCCGCTTTAGAAGTCTTGCCTTGGGTTTTACTATTATTTCCTTATTTCTTAACAAGTTGGATTATATGCTTACTTGTCAAGGCTTGTCAGGACAATTGCCATCATGACCCTTAGTTTTTGGGTCGTAAAGAAATTGGTATCTAAGCAGCCAAATTTATTGGTCTCATCAGTGTAAGAATGGAGTGTCTATTAGAGTCTCGTGGATCTATACATAGACATCCTTATCTATCTTTGAGAGGCTATAAGATATCTTTATGAAACTTCACTTATTTCATTCTTTACCGTGCAAATTTTTCCATATCCTATATTCTAAATTGAGTTTCACTCTTTTTTTGAGCAATGGTGAGTACTAGATCCCATAAAATTAGGGATATAGAGATACTATATAAGGAGAGTGCTCAGTCTAGATGGTGAGATTTTAACTGCGGATGGGTTAGAGACAGTGGACGTGCACAAGGATCTACCCTTTCTATAGGTAGTATTATGGGTCCCTTCCAGAGCCATAGGTTGAGCATGCTTGAGATATAATGCCTACTTTGATTCCTCAAAGTTTATCTACCCTAGTCGTTTAGGGTTTGTTGATTTTTTAGCTTACTTATTTGGAGGGTGCTCCTTTGGGTGCACTTGGTGTTTCTCCAACTCTGAGTATTCTACCTTTATCTATGCCAAAGTCTATCAAGGGTGTTCCTCCAGTTGCAAGTGTAGATCCTCTAGTGGTACCAATATCTGCTTATGGTACACCATAGACTCCGAGTGCTATTCGTCCTTCTATGCCGGCATCTGAGTATAGTATTCTGAGATCAGGAGTAACCTCCTTAGATGGAATCTCTAATAGCTAGATTCACTCTGCTTCCTATTATTGTGAGTACAGTTATGTCTTTTTAGTACAAGAAAAGGTTTTAGAGATTCATTTATTTGGGTCCTCCTATGTTCAGTGATGTTGTAGGCATGGTGCTTATTAGTTCTTGATTTATTGTTGGAAAAAATTGCATAACCTTGAATTGCTTGAGATGCATGGATTTTCATACACTAATTAGCATTTGAGAGATGCATCCAGAGATTTGTAAAGGTTATTTATTAGTTGTAAAACTTTTTGTTTTGCATAGATGACATGGGATCAGTTTGTTGAGGCCTTTTTAGACAAGTTTATGCATACAATCTGAGGGATCATATGAGATATTAGTTTGCTCACTAGGGGCAGGGCTTTAGAATTGTTGCAGAGTATGAGGGATATTTCCATACCTTTTCTAAATATTCTTATGTCAGTATTGCCATTGAGTCTTAGAAGGTTTAGAAGATCATGAAGGGGTTGGATGTTTTGCTTCAGCTTACTACTACCCAGATGGTAGTGTCAGGGGCACCATTTAAGAGTATTGTAGATCATTCTAAAATGACTAATTTTATTCCTTTATTACTTTAGGGAGGCGCCAAAAGGGTGCACCATCAGGGTGAATTTAGAGGTCACACTCCTTGAGGCAAAAATTATAGAGGCTTCTGTGGATATCACGAAAGACCCTTGCAAGCATCCTTTAAGGGTTCAAGTAGTGGGTTTTCTAGTTCAGCAGCTTCAGATGGCTGCTATTTCTTAGTTTCACCTGCTTCAATTAAGTTGGGCTATAGAGGTTCTTTATATCTTATATGGTTGGCCATTTGGCCAAGGACTCCCTGCTATGTTTTCAAGATTGTATCTATATCGATAGTAGGAGGTAGAGGTTTTATAAGAGGTGAGCAAGTCAGATATAGGGGTGCTTGTGGTGGTGGTCGTAGGGATACTTAGTCAGGTGGTGGTCATGGATTGTAACACCCTGATTTGCTAAATTGGGATGCTCCACGGTGCTCATGACCCCAAGGGACCACAAGCTAAACCATGACTGATATCTGTACCTGTATACTGCAAAATAATGATAATAATAATACGGAATACATAGAACTGTAAAGCCATAACCATAAGGTTCAACTGAATAAAATCATGTGGGTGAAAATACCCAAAATAACTCAATCTGAAAGCTAAGTCTGAATGTAAATCTGAACGTAAATCTGAAAGCCTCTAAACTATCTGAATAAGGAGTTGAAGGAACATGTCTCCAACTAACTCCGTAAAACTGAACTCAAGAAATAAATAAATGTATCAAATCATATTGTCCTTGAATCAATGAGGAGTCACTGTGTCTCTACGATAGGAATGCTAACGCTACTGTTGGGCTGGAGCTCGTGTCTCAAAACCTATGGTGTAACATGAAAAGAAAGCACTATAGCGCAAATGCGTCAGTATAACTGGAGTACTGAGTATACGAGAAAGGTAGGCTGAACATAAAGGGTTTCATGCATGAACAACACTGACTGACTAATATGAATGTGGGAGTGCAAACACACATATATAGAAACTGGGACCGTGAATACGTGATAGCATGACTTGTAAGTTAATACATGGTTTACTGATAACTGTCATGACTGATACTGAAACTGATAATAGGGACGAATGTATCTAACAATCCTGTATATAATTAAATCCGAAGAATGCCATGAGTTCTTTTATTAAGACTGATACTAAAACTGTGGGAAGTAGTGTTTAATCGACATGCCCCATGTATGCCGTTATGGCTAAGCTGGGTTTTAATCTCTGCCCCGACTGGAGGGGTGTTAATACCGTGCCACGGGTAACGACAATTTGTGAGTGACCCTTATCTGGCGGGTACTCAATAAGAAAGGTGGGAACCCTAAACTGACAGGTTAATCCACCTCATCAACCCTAATCTGATGGGTTAAGATGTCTCAACCAACGCTGGCTACGTAGTTCTGGAATACAAGGATAACTACTAAAAATCACACCCTGAACTGGCGGGTGAGTTCCATTCCTTGGATTCACTCGGTGCTAACGTCTACTCCCATCTGGAGGGACTGGACATGAATAACTGACTGTGCATGACTTAATCTTACTGAATTCCGTTGACTGGCGGAATGTTACTGATATCTGACAACTGACTAAGATCATGAGGTTTTCCTGATTCACATGACTGATTGAAGTCTATGGAATCATAGCTTGAGTTCGGATATAGTGAAACATGACATGGATCTAGGCACACAGCTATAATTTTCGGGTACAAGTACCCCCAGGACTCGATAGGAGGAAACTGACATACATGACATGACTTGAGCACAAGATTTGAGTCCACAATTCACAATATCATAAGTAAGGCTTTCATAATAAGAATGATTCTCAACAAACTATCACATGATTGGGAATGCACACAACATGTATATACTTGCATGGCTTCAATAACATGATCATTCCATATCGCAACAATATCATGAGCATCTTGTACAACTTCTTCAACTTTATACAACAGCATGGGGATCACGTCGAACATAAACTTAGAACATGGAATAGTCATTTAGGACTTATTATGTCATAAAAGCATGATTTCTATTCCCTAAGGTATTTTCACAAACACCTTACATGCACATCTTAGGCATAGGTGGATTCATAAAGATTACAACTATTAAACCAGCAATTTCACATATTTATACGTTAAATACCACCATATCCTCACAATAAACATACAAAGATCCCATCTTAGGCATAATTAAACTCCAACCACATGAACATCAACAACCAACAACATAAACATCATAATACAAAATTTAGAAGTTGGTTCTTGAGATTCATGGATGAAAGGAGTTCTTGAATGAACTCACCCATAACTTAGAAGGAAGATTCTTGATGATTGATGGAGGAATTTCCTTGAAATCGGATCTTCAAGCTTAGTTATGCAACCCTAGTTGTTTTTCTCTTTTAGTTCTCTTGGATAATGAGCTTTGAGATGATAATAGGGTTATAATATGTTTAGAAGCTATATATTTTGTAGGGTTAAGTTTAGGGACGTGTAAGAAGTGTTAAAAGACTTAATTACCCTTAAAATAACTCAAAATGGAGTGTTTGTGGTACTTGGAACTGACTTAGGCGGCGCCCAAGTGATTGCCTAAGCTAGGTTGGGCGGCGCCTAACCAATCGCCTATGTTTGGTTGGGCGGCGCCTAACCAATCTCCTATCCTTACTCTCTCTCACGAAAATGGGCATAACTTTTCCCTTAGGTATTTGATTAAGGAGATATTGATATCATTGGAAAGAGAATTTGATTCTGTACAATTTGGTGGTTCTAAATCATCCAGAATACCATATTAACATCGATTTATACTCGTTCAAAGATGACCCTTGAAAAATCAAACACTAAAACTTGATGAATTCAAAAACGCTTAGTTTGTATTACCTTAAGTGACTCATATGAACATGGTTAATTCATCATAAGCTATCCTATTACTAGGATATTCATTGTAAGTCATGTACTCAAGTATGAAACATAGGATAGGAGATTTCATATGTAGGAATACTTATTCACTTCCTAGCTTTAAAATATGCGGGGTATTAAAATATCTCCCCCTTGGGAACATTCATCCTTGAATGAGAATTTACTGAGAAGGCATACAAGACAATAGAACCTGAACTAAACATGAAAAACTAAAACTTGATCTCATGACTGACATGCTAAACATACTGAACTTGTGCATATCTGATGCACGGACAACTGACACATGAATGCCTGACTAAGTATGAAATGGTTAATAGGTACCAAGTTTATACTAGAAACATGAACATGAAACCGAATAAGCTTAAGGAGAACTATTACCTTGAGCTTGATCTAAATTGTCGGGGAAGAGGTAAGGATACTTGTTACTCATATCTGCTTTTGCTTCCCAAGTAGCTCCCTCATGAGACTTATTTCGCCAAAGAACCTTGACTAGAGGGACTTCTTTGTTCCTCAATCTACAAGTCTGATAATCTAAGATTTTGACTGGAATCTCTTCATAAGATAGGTTGTTCTTAATATCGATGCTCTAAAAAGGTACAATAACTACTGGGTCACCTATGCACTTCTTTATCAAAGAGACATGGAAGATTGGATGGACTGAGGCTAGATCTGAAGGTAACTCAAGCTCATAAGCTACCTTGCCGAAGCGACAAAGAATTCTGAAGGGATCGACATATTGGGGACTGAGTTTTCCTTTCTCTCCGAACCTCTTCACTCCCTTCATGGGAAATATCTTAAGATAGACATAGTCATTGACCTCAAAATCATAATCCTTTCTATGAACATCTGCATAGGACATCTGCCGGCTCTAAGCAGCTCGGAGTCTCTCTCTGATCAACTAAACTTTCTCTAAGGCGTCGAATACTAAGTTAGAACCTGTGATTGAGGCCTCACTAACTTCAAACCAACCAATCGGAGATCTACATATCCTACCATAGAGAGCTTCGAATGGAGCCATCAGAATACTAGAATGATAGCTATTGTTGTATCCAAACTCAATCAAATGCAAGTGGTCGTCCCAAATTCCCTTGAATTCAATTGCACATGCCCTTAGCATATCTCCAAGAGTCTGAATGGTCCTCACTGCTTGAATATCTGTCTGAGGATGAAATATTATGCTGAGATGGACTCGGGTGCCAAGACCCTTTTGGAATGCTTTCCAAAAGTGAGAAGTGAACTGGGTACCTCTGTCTGAGATGATAGATAGTGGAACACCGTGTAACCTGACTAAGTCCTTGATATAAAGTTTGGAATAATCTTTGGTAGAATAAAAAGTACGAACAGGAAGGAAATGAGCTGACTTGGTAATTCTATCTATAATAACCTAGACTGAATCATATTGATGATGAGTTCTAGGAAAACCCATCACGAAGTCCATGTTAACTTCTTCCCACTTTCAAGTAGGAATGGTGAACTCTTGCATGGAACCACTAGCTTTCTGATGCTCTATCTTAACCTGCTGACATGTAGAGCACTTAGGCACAAACTCTGCATCATCTCTCTTCATCCCACTCCACCAATAGATCTCCTACATGTCGCGGTACATCTTAGTGGCCCCTGGATGAATAGAGTATCGTGCACCATGCGCTTCTCCAGCTGCATTCAATAAAATATTTCCAGTTTTAATGTCAAATTGCATGCCCTTTTTGAATTGAAAAAGGACAACTCCCACTTTTTCCTCTTTACTTTGATTAATATGCCATGTTATTGATTTAAAATAGGAAAAGGATTCCATTGTGTCGGCGCTCTTGAAATATATCTCTGTATTTAGATGGAAAAGCCTCCAACAATATTACACACCACATATTAAAAATAAAAACAACACATTGTTCACAACAACAAATAAAAACAAGAGCTAAGATAAGATAAATTCTCAATGATCTTCCACTTATTATTCCGACTCTTAACTTAATAAAATTGCACTTTATACATTGCAAAAAAGTTATTCCACTCATAATTACCATTAAAATATTTTGAATAAATTAAACACATTAGAATCCAATGAAGCAAACTAGACACACAACTAGCTCAAGCTAGTAAAATTAGTGTTCCGGGTTGAATTCTAAATTAGTTAATTAAATACAAACTTGTTTGAAAAATACTTTGTACATTGTAAATACACACTTGGACACTTAAATGCTCATTTATATCAATATGAACACATAACGAACACGATTTGCTCTCAAAACAAAGCAAAATAAGCTAGAATAATGATATAAAAGTATATAAAATCACCTCAGATAACTTACCCAAACATCTTAGATGAAAATTCCCCTTTAAATTTTTCTTTCCTAAGGTCTTAAAGTCCACAAATGGTGAAAATTAAGAAAATAGTGAATTTTTATTATTCAGGAGAATAATGCCTTACAATCGTCGCCCCCGTCGCACGATCTGAGATCCCTACTAGGAAGAACCAATTGTACGCTGATACAATTTAGCTGAGCTCAAGACTCTTTACTAGTACCAAGCTAGGGAACTTCAAGTTCTCCAAGGAGTTTTCATAAAATAAGAGATTCTTGAAGACATCCTATCACCATCAAATGGGTATTAGAGGGGTTAAAGAATGTGAGATGGGGCTAAAAATCCCACATGGGGAACTTGCACCCCAGATTCGCAAAATATCTACCTGACTTGCTTGAGCTGGTACCAAATAGTGACAAATCACTGGTGTTTTCTGAAGTCTATAATTAAAGGTTTTTGGAATCATTTATCTTATAGTTCTTAATTCTTCCTTCTTATTTGTGTCTAAGTTTACCTATCTTGATATTCTCTTTACTTTTCATGCATATCTTTTAGTTTTTGTAGCTTGTTAAATATCATTTGGTATCATATCAAAGCTTAGATTCCTTCCAACGAATCTAGTCTTGGGTTTGGTATCAAGAAAATAAAAAGATGTAGTTCCAAAAACGTTTTTTGTCAAAACCCCCAAAAATTCATCTTTTTAGTATTCTTTGTAGTCTTTATACTAGATTTAGTTTCTTCTAGTATTTTGAGTCAAGAAATTGATCTCCAAGTGTGGTTTGAAGGTGTTGAAGAGAAACCCAAGATTATTATCTTGAAACTTGAAGAAATGAACAAATGAGTTTTTAGATCTACAAGTTTTGGTGTGGAATTGAGGGATAATGTTTCTACAAAATTGTTCCACATGTTGAAGGGAGCCTATGGTTAAAATTACATGTGATTTCAAATCAAAATGAGTTAGTTAAGAATTTTGGTATTCTTGATGTTCTTAAAGAAGATTCAAACATTCAAGAGGAATCTTCAACAAAAGGTGTTTTTTATCCAAGAACGAGAAAGGAAAAAAACAACAAAAATGTTGGTCTAAAATCATATCAAAAGGGACCAAGGAATGTTCAAAGAGAGTGAACAACGGAGGCGTACAAAAGAGGAAAATTCAACCCTTTCTAGGTTGTATTCTTTGAATCTATTCCTCACCAGCACCCAAGGTGCACCGACAGGTGTCCTACACAAGCTAATAATACAGATTTTGGTTTGATCTATGCCTAACCTACTTCAAGACGTATGTCAAGCCTTCTGAGATTGCTTTTGATAAGCTTCAATCAATCTACTTTCATTTCTTGATTCAGAATTTTATACTCAATAACTAATAAGTCACCTACTAAGTTGGTTGATTAGTTATAAAGTCGGATTCTTTCCTTGTCCTACATTTTTCCATCTTTTGTTTTATTTGTTTCATCATTACATTTATAGTTCAAGACTATAAATATTTTTGTTAAGTCTTTCCAACAAGAATATAGTATGATTAAGAGTTGCAATTGACACCTCGACTACCACCCAAAGCATAAGTCATCCTTCAACATTTTATATCTAAGTGTGAAGCATACAAAGATGTGTAAAGTTGTGAGGTTATTTCTCTAATACTAATGTGTTTGTTGTTATTTTGTTAATGCATTTTCTTCTTAGATACAATGGCTCTAGAAGTGGAAACATCACAAGCTATGGATAACAATACAACTATTATAATCTTGGCAGCCATTGACTCTTTAGATCAGAGAATGCAATCCATGGAAGGACACATGACCTCCCTACGAGGAAGTGGGTTCCATATAGATGGAAACATAGCCAACATGGAAGACTATCTAAACTATAATCAAACCAACCATCTAAAATTCCATACATCTAAAGGTGGAAAAGACAAAAACACGTTCGCTACCGTCACCTAGAAACACTTCACAAAAGGTTCAAACCACTAAGACCAATAAAAGAACCTAACCAAATCACTAACTATCTATATAACAAAAATCTCATTTGTCCACCCTAATAATTATTCCACCAAACCAACTAAGGTGAACCATAAGACCAAATACCCCAAACTCCACCACAAAAAAAATCCCTATTCCAAGAACCCTATAACAACAACAAGTTAAACAAGAAGGGAAAGAGGAATCTCAAGGATAATTAGGTATTTTCAAAAAAGAGGATGTGTGGGTGGGGAACATGAGGGATAGACTGATGGTTCAAAGAGGTCTAGAAGTTGTGGAGGAATATTTGGTTTGGTGCCTTATGAGAGATGAAATTTGTGAAATCGACCACAAGGTAATGATTAATGGAACCATAATAGAAACCACCATGTTAATAGAGTTAGAGAGGTGGAGATCAATTAAATCATGATTATTCATCTCACCATAAAATGTATAGAGTGACATCGGGGCTTATCTAACGTGGTAGTACATGATGAGTGGCAAATTTGCCACTCATTTATATCTAAATTTGAGCACTGTATGATAAAATAATTGTGTATATAAGGGTAATCATCTATTTAAATGCACTAAATTCTGGTGTTGGTGACCTTATATGAAACCCGATGTGAACAAGCTGAAACAAAGCTGGAAAAGATAAAATGAGAGAAAAAAGAACCTAAGCTGAAACTTAGGCCTAAGAGATGACCTTTAAGTACCACGATCGCAGACTGAGGGTTGCAATCGCTATAGTGAGTAAGTCAACCAAAGGGAAATCAAAAGAGTACCACCCCAATCATGGCATCACATGCACAGCCAAGAGATAGCTATCACAATAGCAAAAAATAGTACAAGGGAAAACTTGGAATTTTACCAAGATAATTCCCAAATCTTAAGGTGTTATATGATCTAATTTGAGTTTTGGGGAGTTAAGAAACAATTTATGGTCTTAATTTCAAGAGGGATTCTACTTATAAAGTGAAATTATAGATTGGATTTACTCTTGTTTTACACTTCAATGGATGAAGTGAATGCCAATTTGGGTATATTCTCATTCTTTAAAATCATGAGTATCTAAATTCCTATCGTGGAGTTATGTTGATTGGGTGTTGTATAGTATATGGATTTTAATTCTTAGTCCAAATAATTGGTCAATTATTTTGGCTTTTTCTCTTTCTTCATGATTGAATTGATAATTATGGGTGAAAATTTCAATTGTTTTTTTTCCTACATCATCCATAAAAGAGCGATATGGGTGAAGAGTAATAGTGAACAATAATTTAATTTAGCTTCATCTTAGAAATAAAGATGATATGTTTATTAGCTAGCTTCAAAACTATCTTCTTAGAAATAAGGATGCTAGGTTGAGGTATTGGATTTGTATGTTTGGCATGCACATGAAGTATTCGAAAGAATCCATGAGTTAAAATTAGTGTTTTATCGAAGGTTGAATCCAACACCCTAAATCTAGCGTACTTATAAACATTGGCAAAAATTAGACTAACTCTTTATTAACCAAGCATAAATGCTACTTAGGAGAACATAAACCCAAGATCTCTCTAAATTTTATAACCTGATGATTGTTCAAACTCATATTTGTATGATTCAGTAATTATGTTCAATAAAATTTAAGATTCTAACCCTCAATTTAATTTTATTTATTGCTTTAGTCTTGCACTTGCATAGTTAACTTTCAATAAACATAGGTAACCAAAATTAGTTTACACTCCTTGTTTATTTGACCCCAACTATTGTTAGGTATATAGTGAGGATGAATGACTTGCATCAAAATCACGGTGTAAGTTGAGCGTCATAAAAAATGGCATCGTAGGTGAGGAGTGAAAAATAGCTTTCTTTTTTGTGGTGTTGTTAGTGAATGAGTTACTCATAGTGCTTTTGTTTACCTTGTTTTTTGTTTTTGTTTGTTAGGTGATTTTTATTCTAATAATGATACCTTTAGTCATAATGGGATCAATCAAGGATCATATGATTGACACTTTAAGGATAAGGATCATCTTAATGATGCACAGCGTGAGAGTGTAATCCGCATTCCACCGGCCGAGGGTAATGGGGTATTCTATATCAAAAGTATAATGGTCCACATGTTAAAAATGAATGGTCTATTCAGGGGTCAAGAATAGTTAGATTTAAACCTATATTTGAAAAACATCATTATGGTGTGTGCCCATTTGATATTTTCCCATATTACTCAAAAGTCTATTCGATTGATGCTTTTCCCATTCTTCTCAATAGGAGAAGAAGTTTTGTGGTTGAGATCTCTACCCACCGAGTCTATTACATCTTGGTTCAAAATTGTAGAGGCCTTTTTGGATCAATATTTCCCCCATCTAGAATGCTATAACTGAGAGATAAAATCACAAATTCTTTTCAACTTAGTGGTGAGCCCTTATATGAGGTGTGACAAAGGTTCAACGACAAATTTATCGAATGACCGAACCATGAAGTGCCAGAGATGATGTTTTTCCAAATATTTTATAGGGCATTATACCGACTAAACAAGACAATGGTGAAGAATTCCTTGCGTGGTTCTCTTGTGAATTTGTCATATTCTATTGTGGCTAATCTACTTAAGCAAGTCACTAAGCTAAATTACAAATGGCATACTCAGGATTCCAAAGTACCAACAGGGTCTCCTACTGCATCTTATGTCAATAAATAGAAAAGAAAGAGATAAAATTAAGGACAAAGTAATGACCTAATTAGATTTCCTCACCAAAAATATAATGGGAGCACCTCCCAAAGTGATCCATGCCGTTGCTTCTCAAGGTGTCAAAATTATGATGTGATTAATATAAATCACTCAATGAAGAGATAATATTCCTGGAAAACCATCTAGGGTTTTCCCCATCTATCCTACCAAAGGTAAGGAAGGAATCAAAGTTGTGATGATTGAGACTGGAATCATGATTGGTGCCATAATAAGAGGGATAGAGACTATGATGGGAGGGACAACGAGAGAGGTTATGATAGAGATGTTCCCCCTTATGATCATATCAAGGACAAGGAATTAAGCTTGATGGACCCCAAAAAAAATTTAAACTAAGGATGTTCTTGCTAAAATTTTGATAGGTATTGAAGGTACAAACAAAAAGGCAAAGGTGATAAAGAGAAACTTTTCTCAACTTAACCAAATGGACATTTCATAATTGGATTCTATCAAGTAATTAGAGATATAAGTGGGGAAAATTTTAACCCATATCAATGCTAGACCAAAAGAAGGCCTACCTAATGACACGGTGGTAAATCTAAAGAGTGATGCCGAAGTTATGGCCATAGTTGTGAGAAGTGGTCCAAATATTGGTGAGAATGGGCTTAAATTTGAGGAAAAGTCCCCTGATTATCAAATAAATTTAAAGAGGAAGCGGTCTAAAATGCCAAGTATAGTGCTTCAAAGTCTCTTAAAGAGGGTGTTGAGGAACTAATGATAGTTGAGAAGAATAGTAATGATGAGGAAATTCCTAAATTGATTAATGGTGATAAGAAAATGGGGAATGGAACTCAAAGTGTTATATTATCCCCAATGAAATTTCTCCTGCCTTACCACAAATATTAAAGAGGAAAACTGACTATGCAAAGCTAAAAAAGTTAATTGCAGAGCTCGAAAAACTTTCAATCAATATTCCATTGTTGGAGGCTCTTCATAAAATCTCAGGGTATGCTGAATTAATGAAGGGATTGATATCGAAGAAGAGGCTTGAGTCTCGTGAAAATATTGAAGTAACCCATAGTGTTAACGTGAATAATGCTATCGGAAATAAGAAGGAAAATCTGAGTATATTCATAATCCTTTGCACCATCGGATCATGCAAGTTTGAAAAGGCTTTATGTGACCTCAAAACAAACATCAATTTGATGCCATATATGGTGTATCAAAGGCTTGGGTTAGGTTCTCCTACATCCACTACCATGAGACTCTTGATGGTGGATTTCTCAATTAAGAAAGAAGTTGTCATATTATATGATATATTGGTAAAGATTGATCGATTCATCCTCTCGGTGGATTTTGTTATTGTTGATTATGATATTGATCATGAGATACCTATCTTACTCAGGAGACCATTTATAGCAACCAAAAGAGATATAGATGATATGGAGTGTGGAGAAATAAAGTTCTGGGTGCATGATGATACAGTTTGTTTTCATGCGTGCAAAACTAAAAAGAAACCAATAGAGCTACAAGTGGTGTCTATGTTTGATGTTGGGGATGAAGGAGTGGATATTTGGTCACTTCATCTCAAAGATCCAAATTAATGATTGATGGACGTCATGCTACAATGTTAAATTAGGCGTTGAATGGGAGGCAACCTATTATCACGATTAAATTGGCCCATATCCTTTAAATTTTGATTGTTAGTGTAGTTTTCATCTTGTTTTTTATTAATACATTAAAATATAACACTCTCAAGGTGCATTCGAGGAATTGAAGAATAATAGGTGAAGTAGAATTGAATTAGGGGTGTGATGACTAAAAATAGGGACATGAAAATGGTCTCAGTTGTCGTGGTAGTGGTCAACAGATTGCGATTGCTGGATTTGGGATAAGTCTGTCTAGAATTAATCCTTAGATACCATGATCACGTTAAGACGACATTGATAATGATCTCCGCCTAACCATGATCGCATTGGCATGACGGTAATCAAAGAAAGAGTTGTTATAAAATGGGAACCATCTTCCAAACGGTTCCCACACTTTTCTATCTTCAAAAAATCCAAAAACTTATCCATTTAAATAATTGTTAAAAGGCTCTTAACTGCTAGGATCAACTTTATATCCTAATATCCAGTATTTTACTCTAATCTCCTTTTTAATATTAATCTGGGCTTTAGAATGCATGTTTAGGACAAAATGGCCTAAATCTTTGAATTGTTTGCTTAATGCTTTACTAAGTTTTCGTTGTTTGATGTGGTGGCTGTTGTAGTGGTTTGCACCTAATTGGGAAGTCTTGAGTACCAAAAATTGTTCAACATGGTGATGAATTATAAGTGCACACCAAGTATAAAGTAAAATGACCAAATGAGTTCCTGAATAATTTTCCATATTTAAGGGGCATAACTGAGTATTTAGGTATTACGTTTTATGTCTGTAATTCCATTTAGTTGTTAGGAACACAAATTGGTGCAGAAAATTAGCTTGTTTTGGTTGAAGTCATTTTGGGCCAACACCTTCAGGTATCACAATCGTGGTCAATTAGGTGCGATAATGGTAATGCGATTACGGTTCAGTGACCTGTGATCGTAGAATTTGAGGGTTGTAAGACAGATGTGTCCAAAATCTCGTATTCTCATTTTAAGCCTAAATTTGAATCAAAAACTATTTATTTAGCTTACTTAAGTCACATAGCAATGTTTTCACATGATACTATTAATTTTTTATTCTTTATATTGATTTCAATTTTTTAAAGCTAAATATGGTAAACTATGATCAAACCCGCTTTATGGCCATAAAGTGACAAACATTCTATTATGAGGAACTTTCTAGGAGGAAGTTTCTCCCTAAGTGGGGTATATCAATAGAGAATGTGTCTAAAATACTCCTGGAATTCTATGAGAGGTTGGTGGCCATATGTTTGAGATATTTTGCCTAGGACCCATATCGAGTCAATAAGCATTATGGTCAAGGAATTCTACGCAAATCTTAGCATAGTGAACATCTTTGACCTAGTTGTGAGAATTTGACGCAAATCAATTTACTTCAGGGATAAATAGATTAGTGAAATCTATGGGATTTTGAATGTCGATATAACAACATTTTAGGTTAAAGGGGATGCCCCAGGAAGTTGGTTAGCTGAGAAATTATAAATGGGAAAGGAAGTCACATGGGCTATAATAAAAATAAGGATAACATGCAATGAGTTCACTGTTAAGGCTCGAATATAGTTCACTATCATCTGTAGTCGTGTATCTTCATGCACCAATATGACCTATATCTTGGTCATGCAAGATCAGATGCTAGCTTGCCTTTTAGACAATAGTTGTTCGAATGTTGGTCGATTTGTACTCTCTGACATCAGGCATTATAAGAAAAGAGGTTTCCTAATGCTCTTATATCCATCCTTCATCATCGAATTATCCAAGAGGGAAGGTTGAGGAGTACCCGAGGGATAATTGGATATCCCCAAAGACACCTATTTACCCATTGAAGATACATTGTGAGGGTGATCCTTCAAAAAACAAAAAGAGAAAGATCGACTTGGGTAAGTTTGTGGATGATGACATCGACGTTTACCAGCCATCTAAAAATGATCCATATGTTGTTATCTGAAGTTGTAAGACCCCGCAAAATCTTTATGTCCAATTTCAGCTCATTTGGCTTTACAAGCCTCAAGACTTAGCAAATTTCATAAGTGCTCAACACTTAGTCTCATTTTAGACCTCCAAACTTTGAGGATTTATTTGATGACCTTCCTGACATGGGTTTTCCAATTATCAAGTTGTGTTGTGATGGGGCAAGATTGTAGTACATCTCGGGTTTAGTACATCTCGGGTATGTTTTGGAATTTTTGGAATCCGTTTAGGGCTCATTTGGATTTTGAAATAGTAGCTCTAGGCGATCCACTGGAGCCGCCTACGAAATCCCAGCAGACTAAGCCAGGCGCCGACTGGGATATCCCGGTGCACTAAGGCGAGAGTCGCTTGCTATACTTTGATGCTCCACCCAGTTTAAGCATTCAACCTCCGCATCATGGAGGGTATTTTTGACATTTTCCCTACCCTATAAATAATTCTAAACACAGTATTAAGCTCATAATTCACCAAATTATATGTGTTTTGTGGATTTTCCCTCAAGAACAAGAAAGAGAAATATTAGGGTTCAATTGGAGGTTTCCTATTCCAAGCCTATTTCACCAAAATTTTCATGGATTACTTGTCTAAGGTATGCGTAGTGTTCATCTATGGACCCAATTCATTCATAGAGCTCAGGTACCATGATTTTAAATATTGAATTGTAAACTTTTTGTGGTGATATTAGCATGTACATGTTGTTGATTGTTTTTTAAGTTCCAAGACAATATCTATAAGTGTTTTCATGGATTATATGTGATGGTTAGTTGAAAAACACAATCTTTAGGTGGTTAAACGGAATGCATGTATGAAATCCACCTATGCTCTAAAGAATGCATGCAAGGTGTTTGATAAAATGCTTAGTATAGTAGAAAATTCCATGTACATGATTCCATGATATCTAAATAGCAATTCCATGTTAGCTTTACGCTTCAATATGAATTTCTATGCTATATATGTATTTTATGGTGGTGTCATGAAGCATGTATGATGATGGATATATGAATTATGAATGTGAATTATATCCATGTTTTTCCTACCATGTTGAGATGTTGAATAAACCATGAAGCATGTTATCTCCTATTTATGATAATGTGAATTGTGGACTCAACTCTTGTTATTAAGTCATGTCATGTGAGTCAGTTTTCTTCTATCGAGTCCTGGGGGTATTCGTACCCAAAAACTATAGCTATGTGCCTAAATCCATGTCATGTTTCACGTTATCCAAACTCAAGCTATGATTCCATAGACTTTAATTAGTCATGTGACTTAGGAAAACCTCAGAATCTCAGTCAGTTATCAGATATCAATAATATTTCATCAGTCAACGGAATTCAGTAAGATCAAGTCACGTATAGTCAGTCATTCATGTCCATTTTCTCTAGATGGGCGTAGAGGTTAGCACCGAGTAAAGCCAAGGATGGGAATTCACTTGCCAGTTCAGGGTATGATTCTTAGTAGTCATCCTTGCGTTCTAGAACTACGCAGCCAATGTAGGTTGAGACATCTTGACCTGTCAGATTAAGGTTGATGAGGCGGCTTAACCTATTAGTTTAGGGTTCCCACTATTCTCATTTGAGTACCTTCTAGATAAGGGTCACTCACAAACTGTCCTTACCAATAGCACAGTATTAACACCCCTCTAATCGGGGCAGAGATGGACTCTAGCTTAGGCATGATGGCATACATGGGGCATGTCAGTTAAACACTACCTCTCACAGTTTCAGTATCAATCCCAGTAAAAGAACTCAGATAGTTCTTTAGATTTCAGTATACCAGGTTATTGGTGAGTCTACTTACACTTAGTATGCATATTTTGTGATTATGTATGAAATCAGTTTTACTTATTGCATTGACCCTTGCATTCTCTGTACAATCTAAAAGAACTGATCCATATATACGCTTGTGTTGCTACATTACCTCATAATGTAGGTACTAGTTAGAGCCTATGCATCATGATTAGACAGTTGCAGATTCTAACCAGCAGGTGATAAGTTCACCTAGTTCGGGAACTCCAGATAGTGTTAGTTTATGTACAGTGTGTTTACTTTCATGTGTATTGATTAGTAGTAGTTGGAGGCTTATCCTAAAAATCTATAGTCAGTATAGTAGAGGCTTTATAGATGTCAGTCAGAGTCAGTTATGTAAATTTTAGTTTTATCCTTCAGATTTATCAGATTATAAAGCTTCATCAGCATTGTGTCTAATTTAGATATATAGCATGACTATGTTTCCGCATAGTAAATTGTTATTTATTATGCCATAATTCAATTTCTTAACAGTATACAAGTTGATGGGTTAGTTGGGATCACTTGTGGTTCCAGGAATAGTACAAAGACTTATATACTCTTCTTCGAAAGGCTACAAGGCATTTAGAAAAAGTTTCCCTTCTTTTAAGTCTCAGATTGTACGGTAGAAGTATTATCTAAGAAATTTATGTAGATCGTCATCTTTCTTTATTTACGCTAACTCTGCCTTAGTTTTGAGGCGACAAAAATTATGAAGCTTAAGTTGTTACAGAAAATGCTCCTTCAACCAGTTCCCACAGATAGTTATGTTATTATATGATAACTCAAAAAGTATCCCATCAGTGCCCTTATGTCCTAAAATGAGAAAGGAGCTTTTGTGGTTGTTTGACTAAAAGTTAATTTTTTGTTATGAAGATAGTATTGAATATCATGTTGGTGTACAAGTGGAATGTATAGTCGATTAAAATATTTTAGTATAATTCAGTACATATAGCCAGTAATCCAGTCTAGCAGTCAGACAGATAAGTTCCTATCGTTTTCCATCTTTCCTATTCACGAGGTAATTTATTCATGACTATGCAAGTCATAAATTTAGTTTAGTTCATGCATCATGCATTAGTTTCAGATCCCAGATATTCAGTCATGTTTCAGTCTGTAAGTTTCTTGTGCATCATCTGAGTCTTTCTTTTGTATTTCAGCCAAGTCAGAATCATTCGGGGGATGAAGTATCCCAAGAGGGAGATGTAATACACCCAGTATTCATGAATTGAATATTTTATCTCTTTCTTAAGAAAAAAGATCCATCTTAAAGTAATGGTTACTCGTCATTTGACTCTCTCGTTTGTATCTCAGCCTTGTAATCATTCTCATGTCAGTGCATGTATTCATGAAATCAGTTTAGTTTATGATATTCATGTCATATATCATGTTTCCGAATTAGTTACAATCATGTTTTTAGTGATGCAGGTTTAGAATATGATTTTAGTTACCTTCGTACAGTACTCTAAGTCTTACCAGTCACATTCGAGGACGAATGTTTCCAATAGGGAGATAATGTAATACCCTGTATTTTTAGGCTAGTTTATAAATCGTCGTTTTTATAATCCAAGTGATTCCCATGTGAATAAAAGTTTCAAAATATTTATCCTCAAGTTTTATTTGTTTTTTATGTTAAAAATATTTATAGGAAAAACTTAGAGCCATGTTGAGCTAAGATCATTTGATTCCTCCAAAATTTTATATTCGATTCTACAAGGATCTACTTTAAATGTGTATAACTTTTATATACATGTAATTTTACAATTCAGGACCCACCAAATTGTAGATAATTGAATTAGCTTTCCAACGATACAAATTTCGTCAATATCTGATACCCGAATAAAAAGTTATGCCATTTTTTCGTGTGAGGCAGTAAGCGATGCGATCTCGACGCGTCGCATCGACTGCGCCCCAACAGAAAAAATTGAAGTGGATCAAAAGTTGTTTTACATGTTAATTCAGTTCCTAAAAGGTCTAGGAACACTTTGGTCAATCCCCCTAACCCAAATATGCCCTAACACATAATTTCTACCCCAAAAATATTAGATACATTATTAATCATCTTTTTCTCTCCAACAAAACCGTAGCCTCCTCAAGAACACCAAGAACTCCATGAATTTTTTTTTAAGAAAAGAATCATGAATCAAGTTTCCTAATTCAAGAATGCTTTCAAGATAGTGTTTCTCCTTCAATATTAAAGCTTTAAGGTCCGTGGTAGTTCATCCATGGGTCTTCTTTCACCCATGGAGTCCAAAATTCAAATTTAAAGTTTAAGGTTATAATCTTGACAAGTTCCCATGAATTTTGTTTATAAATTTTCATGAATCTCAAATTTTTATCATGTTTCCATGAAATTGTTGGTGATATTTATCCTTACATGTTTGAATGGTATTGTTTTCAAAATTTAAACTCTAATCGATGATTTTAGAGGTAAAATCATGCTATTACTATTATTTTTATGTATTGCCATGCTTAGCCTAAACTATGAATTGCAATTGTTTGATAAAATTCTACAAGAATGATTTTGAGGAAAGGCTTACATATAATGTCCTTAGAGTTTTACTTTGATTCCATGGTGGATCCTATATTCAAGATAATTAGAAATAATTCCTTATTTTAAGTCCATGTTTTCCACATATTTGATCCTTACATATTGTGATGAAATGCCCATGACCTATTTCAAGGGAATTTCATGTAATTTCCCCAATTCACAGTGTTGGTTATGAAACCATGCTATGTTCCCATGTTTTTAAGATATTTCCATGTCAAAGTAATAATCTCCATGTGCTTGATAGAATGCCCATGTGAATCGAATAAGGTAATCATGACATGTTACCGTGTGTTCTTATCCATGTACAAG
Source organism: Capsicum annuum (assembly GCF_002878395.1). NCBI lineage: Eukaryota > Viridiplantae > Streptophyta > Magnoliopsida > Solanales > Solanaceae > Capsicum > Capsicum annuum. The sequence continues at coordinate 206,008,597 of NC_061114.1, forward strand.
TCCATAACCTCCAAGTGTTTGACAAAATATCTAAATGAAAGCATTGTTGAAGATTGATTATTGTTATGGTTTTATGATCATGCCATGCTTTACTTTCATGCTTTAGAGTCCTGGGGGTATTTAAAACCCGATAATTTAGCTGTTTACCTAGAGCTAGTCTCAGTTAAAAAAAGTATCAGTCATGTCATGATCAATAGTACTATCAGTCAGTTGCACAACTCACTAGAACTCAGTCAGTTACAGACCTCAAGAAAATCTAAATAATCTAAATATCAGTCCAGTTTAGTTCAGTATTCATTTCGGACCTCACTAGTATTCAGTATTTAGTTCAGACCTCAGTAGTATTTCGTTTTCAGTTCATACCTCATAGTATTCAGTATTCAGTTTAGACCTCTACAGTATATAGCTAGTTAATAGATTTAGTAGTATTTCCATCACTGAACGGAACTCCGTGAATACAGTTTAGTTCTGTTAAAAATTACAAATAGTAACAGTTAAGTTAAGCCTTATACAAACTTGGATATCAATTTAGTGTCTATTCAAATGGGAGTAGGATCCAGCATCGAGTGAACACAAAGATGGGGACTCACCTATCAACAGAGGGTATGATCCTTAGAAGTAATCCTTGCATTCTAGAACTACATAGCCAGCGTAGGTTGAGACATCAACCCTGCCAGATAAGGGTTGAAGAGGTGTTTTAACCTGTCAGATGAGGGTCCCACCATTCTCATTAGAGTACCATCCAGATGAGGGTACCTTTTCATTATCATTACCCATGGCACGATACTGACACTCTTCTAAGTGGGGTTACAGGTTGGACCTTAATTTTTTCAGAAAGGGCCATGTCGGTTAAATGATTACTTCCTACAGTTTCAGTTACAAATTCAGTCTCAAAATAGAACTAAGTTAGTTTAACAAATTTAGGACTGTTAGTTATAGTCACTCATCTCAGTACAGAACTCATCTAGTTCCACAAGATCATGACTATTAGATACAGTCACTCAGATCTGTACAGAACTTAGCTAGTTCCATAAGATCAGGACTATTAGAAATAGTCACTAAGTTAATAGTATATCAGTAATTAGTAATCCAATTATCAGTACTCCCAAATATCAGTCACTCAGCTATCAGAACTCAGTATTAATGAATCTCAGTTACATTCTTAGTTAGAATCTCAGTCACAGTCTCAGTAAAATAATTAGATCAACAACTTAATTCAGTTTTAGGTTTGCTTGACCATAGCATACAATTATCTGCTATCCAGTTATTAGTATTTTAGTACCTTAGTTTACAGATTATTTCAAAATCAAGTCATATTCTTGGTCTTGTATTCTCAGATAATACAGTCTTCACAAATTTATTCTCAGTTACCTATGTTACTTAGTCAGTCCCTTTCTCATATGTGTAATACTCTACAGTTTTAGTCCAGTTATTCAGACTAAGTATAGTCCAGTTTTACTTAACCAATATTCACATAGTATCTTAGTACTATCATATCCCAGCTTCAGTCATACTTATATCATTAAAATAAGTTTTACAGAAACTAAGTGTAGAGATTCAATAGCTTATCAGATCATGTTTATTACTCATGTTTTAAGATTTTTTCATATTTTAGTTTATTCCAACTTATTCGTGAGTCTACTTACACTTAGCATGCATGTTTTATGATTACGTATGAAATCAGTTTTACTTATTGCATGCACCCTTGCATACTCAGTACATTCCAAAAGTACTTATCCACATATACGTCTGTGTGGCTACATTTTCTCATAATGTAGGTACCAGTGATAGCCTATACATCATGATCAGACAGTTGCAGATTCCATCTAACAGGTGATGAGTTCTCTTACTTCGGGAACTTTGAACAGTTTTAGTTCATATACAGATCATTTATTTTTATGTGTATTCATTAGTGGTAGTTAGAGTCATATCCCAACCTTCTACAGTCAGTATAGTAGAGGCTTTATAGATGTCAGTCAGAGTTAGTTATATAAATTTTAGTTTATCCTTCAGATTTATCAGATTATAAAGCATCATCAGTATTATATCTATTTTAGATCGTTAGTATGACTATGTTTCTTCACAGTAAATAGTTATTTATTATGTCATAATTCAGTATCTTACCAGTATGCCAGTTCATGGGTTAGCTTTGGATCACTTGTGGTTCCAAGCATAGTGTGACATCTCGGGATAGATTTTAGGGGCGTTAAAAACTTGGTATCAAAGCACATAGAGTTCAAGTATCCTAGGGTGTCTATGAATCCATGTCTAGTAGAGTGTTTTGGAATGGTACGGAGACGTCTGTACTTTTCTTTGAGAGGATACAAGGAATTTAGGAAATGTTTCCCTTCTTTCAAGTCTCAAATCATGCGGTAGAAGTATTATCTAAGAAATTAAAGTAGATCCTCATCTTGATTAATTCAGAGTAACTCTACCTTAGTTTTGAGGCTATAGAAATAGTAAAGCTTAAGTCCTTACAGACAATGCTCCCTCATCCAGTCCCTACAGATAGTTATCTCAAAAAGTATCCCACTAGTGCCCTTATGTCCTAAATTTTTAAATATTTCATTCCTGTTCATGAAAATCATGCATTAAGCCAAAGTCAGATGTGCTTTGAGATTTCTTCGCAGAATCCCTTTTACAGTATATGATATAGAATTAGAATCATGAACTTAGAAGTTAGCAATAGTATAGTTAGGATGGTGTTATTCAGATTGAGAAGATTATTTATTCAAGGGTCTAGTTGTACGAAAGGTGAATCAGTTGGCTTGAACAATGTATGCAAAGGTTTAAGTTTTTTGAATCAAGATTATGTATGATGTTGTGAATTATTTTATCATTCTTGTGTATTATTATACCTTACATTCTAGAGTAAAGTGATTGCAGTTCAGTTTAGAGTTTAGTAAATTGACCACAGACTTGAGATAATGGCTTAAAGCTAAGGGGAGAAGATAGAACAAGTAACCAAGTCAGGCCCTCAGATTCTAGTAGTAGTGCCAGTGGGTGCAAAAAAGCAGCAAGGAAGAATAATTCCCAACCTATTCTTATCTCAGTGTAAAGTTTATTAGCGATCATGATATCTACTAAAGCCTAACATCCCAGCTCCCTCATGACAACTCAGATTAATACAATTACATCATATTTGCTAAATAAAGTATGAATCTTGAAGTATTTTGCTCAAAGATTGAATTATGTGTTTTGAACTCGAATTGAGATTATTATTATTTTGAAGTAATGTGTGATACATTTTTGAGAGGAGAATGATTTGACCTTTTCATCTTGAAAGAGTTATTTTTGAACTCGAATTAGAAAATAAATCCACATTTTGATTAATTATGATAAAAGGAGTAGCATGATGGCTCCCGTTATGAATGATTGAATTGTGTTGTTGTGGATTTTCTTTTGAAAAGATCTAATCTAAGTCTGGAAATAGTCTTTAGCACCGAGTGGGAAGTATAGCTGTAATTGGTACTTTTCTAGAACTACGTGCCTCCATAGGTGCCAGAATTGAAGCTGATTATATTTAGTGATCACTAGTGTTGGATTTGATACTTATAGTGTTACTTCGATGGCAAGGATGGGATGGCTCTCCCTAATGTGGGTTGGACGTTTGACTCCATATGACTCACATGGTTTATGTCGGTTAGAAGATCTCTCAATTTGTGTATGTGTACTCTTCTCTCTAAGATTGAAAGGACATATTCTAAAGAGCATTATTATGAGATTTGATTAGTTTGATGATTTGAAAATGAGATGAAATGAATTGAGATTTATTATGATGACTCACATGTTTTACCTGATATATGTTATTCTCTTATGATTATAATGATTTTATTCGAGCTAAGTGCGTCATTTATATCAGTATGCATAATTTTATAAACTGTGATGATATTATGATATTATGATATTATTTTATATATGCATTGAACCCCCATATGCTAGGTACATTTCCATTGTACTGACCCACATATTCGTATATGGGCTACATTTTCTCAAAATATAGGTACAAGGTATAGTTGCACCTTCAGATCCAGTCAGTTCATGGTATCCAGTCAGCAGGTGATGAGTCCTTTTGATTCAAGGGCTTGGGTCAATTATATAGAGTTTATAGTATTGTATTTTCTTTATTCAGTCGAATTGAGTTGGGGTAGTCGGGAGTAATGACCCGGCTACCTATAGTCAGTCCTAGTAGAGGCTTCATAGACAGTCAGTAGAAGTTGATGTATTCAATTTCAGTTTTGGTTGTAAAGGCAGAGTTGTAATCTTTTAAATTCAATGTTGTATTGATCAAATTCACAAAAGAGTTATTTTTTCGCTGATTTGTATAGATTTATACTATTTGTTCAATTTCATATGATTTATGCTAGTAGAAGGGTTAGCTTGGGGTCACTTGTGATCCTAAGTACCGTATGACATCTTGGGACCCAAATTCGAAGCATTACAAACTTGGTATCAGAGCACAGAGTTCAAGTGTCCTAGAGTGTCTATGAAGTCGTGTCTAGTAGAGTCTTGTGGAATGGTACAGAGACGTCCGTACTTTTCTTTGAGAGGCTACAGGGCACTTAAATGTTTCCCCTTCTTTCAAGTCTAAGATCATGCTATAAAAAGGTTCTCCAAGAAACTTATATAGATTTTCATCTTACTCTATTTAGGTCATCTCTGTCTTATTCTCGAGGTATCAAAAACTGTTAAGCTTTATTCTCCATAGGTAGTTATGGAATTATAAGAGATCTAGATAAGTATCCTATCAGTACTTTTGAGTTTTCAAAATGGAAGTGCTTTATCAGGCCTGTAGAAATTTTGCTCTAAGCTCGAGTCAGATATGCTTTCAAATTTTTCCTCAGAATCCATGATGATAATCTATACTTCTCTATCTATGTACTATTCTTGAGGTAACATGTTCGGCAAGTTCCAATTCCTCCCCAGATAATGCTCTTATAAATTGCTAGCAGCTAGCAGAAGTTTTAGAGGTTTCAAAAGTTTCATAAAGTGGCTTGAGAGGATCCTTCTAGTATGTGATAAGCCCCACAAATTTAAGTTATACCCTCGTTCTTATGATTTATTCAATTAAGACAGAGTGAAGTGTGTTCTTATATCATTGAATATTGTGTGTCAAGTTTCTATATCTTGTATTATGTAATCTTGTTATCAAGGTGCTTTTGAAACTCAAAGTCTAGTGAAGCCGTGTGGGGCCTATTTCTATTCACTAGCATAGTTGCTTTGTTATTTATCTAATTTTCTTATTCAAAACACAAAATCAAAGTCTAGTGAAGCCTTGTGGGGCTCTTTCGATTCAATAGCATAGTTACTTTGTTATTTATCTCATTTTCATGTTCAAAAATACAAAAACAAAGTCTAGTGAGGCCGTGTGAGGCCTATTTCGATTCACTAGCAACTTGTTGTTTATCTTATTGTACTTGTGTTAGGTGAAAGTGTGGGCTTAGAAGTATAATGACGAGAAAGGTGGTAAGGGCGAATTATTGAATATTTATAGCTTAATTTTTTGCTTATGACTGAATTAGTAATGAAGTGATATACCCCTGTTTGTTAGTTTAGTAAAAGGTAAAGAAGGAGTTATTAGTTAAGGTGGATTGTTGTTTGCTTGGGGTAAGGAAAGAGTTATTGATAGTATTTGTGGTGTTAGAAAAGTATAAGTTATTAATGAAAGTATTTGGTGGTTGAGTGAGGTTTCCTTGAGGTTATAGAAAGGAGTTTAGCTGAAATTTATAGAGCTATGAAAGAAGTTTAGGTGTATAGAAAGGTAAATATTAATGATGTGTAGAAGGAGGATGCATTAGTAGATATAAATAAGATAGGCCATATAATTTTGCTCAATTATTGTTACTATGAGGCTTTAGTGGACTAGTGTTTCTTGATGTCTTATTTTATAGTTTCCAAGTGAGAATGGTATATGGGGTTGTGATATTCATCATGGTTAGAACTAGACACGAAATTTGAATAGTAGACGATGAGCAAGGAGGGGATAACAATTTCTTGGTTAGTGATGCTAGATATATGATGGCGAACTAATAGGCTTGAAACAATGAATGCAAGAATTTAAGTTTATTGATTTGAGATTAAGTATGATGTTGTAAATATAAGATATAGGTGTGCTTATGGTGATATAAGGTTGCAATATTTTTTTAAGTTTATTAAGTATTGTATGTAATTAGTAGTACCCTTGTGTTTTAAGTGGAAGAAGCATAATGTCTAGTACATGGTACTATGGATAGATAAGTTAAGGATGATATATGAAAAGGGGTTGTTCAAGAATGAAGACAGTAAGTTCAAAATTTAGCTTATGCATGCGAGTGTAGCATTTAAGTGTGGACCGTTAGAGCAAAGATATTCTGACTCACTCCTAGGAATGTGAGATAGATCCATAAGTTTAGAAGATGGCTTTAATCTAAGGGGGAGATAGTGTAAGACCCTTTAAGATTCTAACTCATCTTAATTCCATGTTGCATGACAAAATAGGTCCCAAAACATCAAAATTTTTAGCAAAGTTCCAAGACTTAGTCTTTTCCAAAGCCTTCAAACTTTGAGTATTTTGTTCATGACCTTCCCGACCTTTGAAAGGTAATTTTAAAGTTGATTCATGATTGGGGGAGTCAGTAGAACATCTTGGGTGAGTTTTGGATTTTTTTGACCCCGTTTAGGGCATGTTTGGAAGCCAAACCAGTAGCATCATACGATATGCATGCAACGCAGGCTCCATTCTGGCGCCCTATAGCGTGTGATGTAGGCTCCATTCCGGCGCTCTATAGAGTGCGACGCATGCTCCATTCTAGTTCTCTATAGCGTGCGATGCACGCTCTACTGCATGCTTTCTTATTTTTTTCACCATCTCCTATTTCATCATATCTAAAGACCAATGCTTATATACTTCATGCATATTCAAGCTCATTCTCAACTTTTAGTAAGTAAGTAACCACTTTACTCATGTTTTAGAGTATGACCAGTTTTTAGAAGTCATGATATTAGTGAAGTTCGCATTATATCATCTATGTCCTCAGCTTAGATTTCGTTAATGAATCCATGACTTTTACATTCTATTCCTCAGGCCTCAGATAAGTGTGAAATTTACGTGTGGTAGTCTTTTGTGCTTTAGGTTCTTATGTGTTAACCCTTCGGTGACCTCTTTCTATGTTAAGATAGTTGTGATGATAGAGAATAAGTAATGTTTAGATGAGACAGAGTTAATGACCCTTATTAAGAGAGGTTTTTTATTCTTTTCTATCTAAGGCTAAAGTGTGTAGTAAGATCGAGGCCAAGTCTTTAATACATGCCATGGTTAGTTAGAATTTGTGTGTATATTCTTAAGAATAGTGCAATAAAGTCGTTATTGATAAAGTCTTAGAGAATATGCGGAGTATGTCTTTATACAGTTTTGCCTTAAAATTCATGAGTGTTGTTAATGATAGGCTTGAATGTGCCATGTTGGGTGTAAGTGGACGGATGCAATATGCGCTAGTGAATCAATAGTAAGTGTTTCGAGTTAGTCATTGAAGTGGTAAGGCATGTTATGCTTAGGGTGTGAACTCTAAAGTGATATAGAATATTGAACCTTGTGGTTTAGACTTGTATTGTAGTTTGGCATGTTGTATCTTGTGATTTAGAATTAGGCTTGATCATGGTGAGGGGACATAGTTTAGTTTAGACCTTATTAGGAAGATTTTACAGTGCCAATATGAGAATTATAAGTTGAATCAAATGAGTATGGTATTTAAGGGGAATAGTATAGTTGAGAGAGCATTTGAGAAGTGATGCTAAGCTCAAAAGTAAGAAGTTGCATTGCCCAAGGCCTAGAAATTCTAGCATACTTATTATCTAGATGTCTATGTTCCAAGCTATAGAGTTGTAGCAATATTATGATCTCTTATTCAGATGTCTTGTTGAAAGCTTGCTCATAGTCCTTTGCTCCCTAATATCGCCAGTACTTCCTAAAAGACTGTTGGAGAAATACCCTATTTAGGTGTGAGAATTCAGTATGGATCAGTCCGTGTAGCCAGCAGTCCAGTTTAACAGTCAGATAGACAAATCTCTAAAATTCTCCATTTCCAATTTATTCTAGTCTTACTACCTGAAGTTTCATGAGTATATCCATTCCAAGAAGTAATATGTTTTCATGCATGTAAGTTATGAATTCATCTCAGTTTATGCATCAGTTTCAATTTCAGATATTAAGTCATAATTCAGTTCGTAAGGATCCTGTGCAGTATTTCATTCTCTTCCTAATATTTTCACCCAATTATTTTCATCCGGGGACGAATAATCCCAAGAGGGGGATGTTGTGATGCCCCAATTTTTCATGTCATAAACCTCTCATATTTTCTTATGAGATCAGATCCAGCGCAAAGTAATGGTTACTCATAAGTTGACACTCTCATTTCTATCCTAGCCATATAGCTATTTTTATGAGAATAAAGGCACTTACAGATCAGTTCAGTGGCTCATTATGTTTGAGATTAAGTGATTTAGTTTATATCAATTGTACATGATAGCTCAAAGACCAAGATTCCTCTATGTTTCAGCTTAATTATTCTCATTCGAGGATGAATATTCCCAAAAGAGAGATAACATAATACCCCATAATTTCGTACTAGAATTCCAACCATTGTTTTTATGTGTCTAAACTCTAATCCAAGTGATTCTTATGTGAGTATAAGTTTCAGGATCATTATCCTACTTTATGGAGTGGTTTAGAGGTGAAAAATGTTCATAGCAATGACCTAGAACAAAGTTGAGCTAAGATCAATTGATTCATCCAAAGTTTGACATTCGATTCTACAAGGGTATACTTCAAACATGTACATCTATTAATATACATGGACTTTTTCATCCTAACACCTATCAAATTTTAGATAATTGAATTAGTTTTCGAACGATACAAATTTTGCAAAAATCCGATACCCAAGAAAAAAGTTATGACTATTTTTGTGAGGTAGTAAGATCATGCGATAAGCATGCGAAGAATGCTTCTCCGCGCTGGGATAAAGCATGAGAAGCATGCTTCTTTGCACTGGGATAAAGCATGCGAAGCACTCTTCTCTTGGGAGGGATAAAGCATGTGATGCATGCTTCATTGTTGTGCACTAAACCATGCGATGCATGGTATATTCCACCCCTGCAACTTTCAGCTTTCAGTTACGCGTCCAGAAGGTTAATTGGAAAAAATTTTCCACCTATATATAGTCTAATAACTCGGGATTAAAGTCCCATTACACCAAAATATGATCTTATTCACCAAAATTCACCAAGAACAGCCTTTAGTGTTTCAATCTAAAAATCCAAATATCTCAAGATTCAACCATAATTTTTCAATAATTTTTATATATTCGAAATCCCGGTTACGAAGGCTATGAGGTACACCCAAAATTTTGTGAATATCATTATGTCATTCAGAAAGTTATTCAAAGCTTCAAGTTTGAGATATGTGGGATATTTCAACAAGAAAACTCTTCCGTTCTTGTGCCCAAATTGTATTATTTTCAAAGATATATGATTTTCACATGTCTTATTGTGAATTTGAGATAATAATTTACATTCTATATCCTTGTTCAAGAAGTTGTAATACTTTAAATGTTTTGACGATGACTTCCATGAATTTGATGTGGATATCATGTTTAAAAGCTAAATTTCCAGATTTTATATGAATTATTTCATGTTTGCTAAATAAAGTATGAATCTTGAAGTATTTTGCTCAAAGATTGAATTATGGATTTTGAACCCGGATTGAGATTATTATTCTTATGAAGTAATGTGTGATACATTTTTAGATAAGAATGATTTGACCTTTTGGTCTTGAAAGAGTTATTTTTGAACTTGAATGAGAAAATAAATCCATATTTTTATTGATTATGATAAAAGGGGTAGCATGATGGCTCCTGTTATGAATTGTTGAATTGTGTTGTTGTGGATTTTCTTTTGAAAAGATTTGAGCTAAGTCCGGGAGTAGTCTTTAGCATCGAGTGGGAAGTATAGCTGTAATTGGTACTTCTCTAGAACTACGTGCCCCCGTAGGTGATGGAATTGAGGCTGATTATACATAGTGATCACTAGTTTTTTATTTGATACTTATAGTCCTACTCCGATGGAAAGGATGGGATGGTTCTCCCCAACGTTGGTTGGACGTTGGACTCCATGTGGCTCATATGGTTTATGTCGGTTATAAGAACTCCCAATGTGTGTGTGTGTACTCTTCTATCTAAGATGAAAATATATTCACTTGAAAGACTGATTTTGAGAAAGTTGTTGTTTTCGAAAGATTGAAAGGATATATTCCAAACAGCATTATTATAAGATTTGATTAATTTGATTATTTGTAAATGAGATGAAATGAATTGAGATTTATTATGATGACTCACATGTTTTACCTGATACATGTTACTCTCTTATGATTATGATGATTTTATTCGAGCTAAGTGAGTCATTTATATCAGCATACATAATTTTATAAACTGTGATGATATTATGATATTATTTTATATATGCATTGCACACCCATATGCTCGGTGCATTTTTATTGTACTGACCCACATATTCGTATGCGGGCTATATTTTCTCAGAATGTAGGTACAAGGTATAGTTGCACTTTCAGATCCAGTCAGTTCATGGTTACAGTCAGTAGGTGATGAGTCCTTTTGGTTCAAGGGCTTGGGTCAGTTATACAGAGTTTATAGTATTGTATTTTCTTTATTCAGTCTTATTGAGTTGGGATAGTCGGGAGTCCTGACCCGACTACCTATAATCAGTACTAGTAGAGGCTTCATAGACAGTCAGTAGAAGTTGATGTATTCCATTTCAGTTTTGGTTGTAAATTCAATGTTGTATTGCTCAAATTCACAAAAGAGTTATTTTTTCACTGATTTTTATTGATTTATACTGTTTGTTCAGTTGCTTATGAGTTATACTAGTAAAAGGGTTAGCTTGGGGTCACTTGTGATCCTAAGCACCGTGGGACGTCTCGAGAAACGATTTCATGGTGTTACATGTCCTCAGTTCAGACTATCTCACGAATTCATTTTATTAATACTTTATTCCTCAGTCCTCAGTTGAGTGTCAAAGTTTTTCCTTCATGCTTCAGTTCCTTATGTTGTAACTTTCAGTGACCTCTTCTTATGTCATGATTAGTAGAGATTCTCTGTGTGTTTTTTTGGGCTAGTGGATGAGAATTTTAAGGATAAAGGTTTAGAGAAAATGAGTAAGGTGCTTTTGTGGTTGTTTGACTTGAAGTTAATGTGTGGTTATGAAGATAGGATCGAATGTCGTGTTGGTGTAAAAGTGGAATGTATAGTTGATTAAAAACTTTTAGTATAATTTAGTTTGTATAGCCAGTAATCCAGTCTAGCATTCAGACAAATAAGTTCCTATGGTTTTCTATCTTTCCTATTCATGAGGTAATTCATTCATGACCATGCAAGTCATAAATTTAGTTTAGTTCATACATCAGTTTCAAATCCCAGATATTCTATCATGTTTCAGTTTGTAAGTTTCCTGTGCATCATCTCAGTCTTTCTTTAGTATTTCAACCAATTCAGTATTATTCAGGGTATGAAGTATCCCAAAGGGGGAGATGTAATACCCCGAGTATTCATGTCTTGAATCTTTTATCTCTTTCTGATGAAACAAGATCCATCTTGAAGTAATGGTTACTTATCAGTTGACTCTCTCATTTCTATCTCAGGCTTATAATCATTCTCATGTGAGTGCATCTATTCATGAAATAAGTTCAGTTTATGATATTCAGGTCATATATCATGTTTTAGAATCAGTTGCAATCATGTTTTCAGTCATGCATGTTCAGAATATGATTTCATTTACCTTCGTATAGTACTCTTAGTCTTACTAGTCACATTCGAGGATGAATGTTTCCAAGAAGGAAATAATGTAATACCCCGTATTTTCAAGCTAGTATATGAATCATCGTTCTTACGTGCATAATATATAATCCAAGTGATACCCATGTGAATACAAGTTTCAAAATCTTTATCCTCATGTTTTATTTGTTTTTGAGGTTAAGATTTTTTATAGGAATCTTTATCCTCAAAAGGCTGTAAGCCAACAAGATCTCGACGCGTCGCATCGACTGCGCCCCTAACACAAAAAAGTGAAGCGGACCCAAAGTTGTTTTACATGTTAATTTAGTTCCTAAAAGGTCTAGGAACACTTTGGTCAATTCCCCTAACCCAAATACGCCCCTAACACATAATTTCAACCACGAAAACCTTAGATACATTATTAATCATCTTTTTCTCTCCAACAAAACCCTAGACTCCTCAAGAACACCAAGAACTCCATGAAGTTTTCTTTAAGAAAAGAATCTAGAATCAAGTTTCCTAATTCAAGAATGCTTTCAAGATAGTGTTTCTCCTTCAAGATTAAAGCTTGAAGGTATGTGGGAGTTCATCCATGGGTCTTCATTCTCCAATGGAGCCCAAAACTCAAATTTAAAGTTTAAAGTTATAATCCTGACAATTTCCCATGACTTTTGTTTATAAATTTTCATGAATCTCAAACTTTTATCATGTTTCCATGAAATTATGGGTGATATTTATCCTTAAATGTTTGAATGGAATTGTTTTCCAAATTTAAACTTTAATCGATGACTTTAGAGGTGAAATCATGCTTTTACTATTTTTTTAACTACTGCCATGCTTAGCCTAAACCATGAATTACAAGTGTTTGATGAAATGCCTACAAGAATGATTTTGAACAAAGGCTCACATATCATGTCCTTATAGTTTAGTTTGATTCTATGGTGGATCCTATATTCAATATAACTAGAAATAATTCCTTATTTCAAGTTCATGTTTTCCATATGTTTGATCCTTACATGTTGTGATGAAATGCCCATGACCTATTTCAAGTGAATTTCATATAATTTCCCTAATTCATGGTGTTGGTTATGAAACCTTGCTATATTCCTATGTTTTGAAGATATTCCCATGTCCAAGTAATAATCTCCATGTGCTTGATAGAATGCCCATGTGAATTGAATAGGGTAATCATGACATGTTACCATGTGTTCTTATCCATGTACAAGTCCATAACCTCTAAGTGCTTGACAAAATGTCTAAATGAAAACATTGTTGACAATTAACTATTGTTAAGCTATTATGATCATGCCATGCTATACTTTTAAGCTATAGAGTCCTAGGGTATTTAATACACGATATATTAGTTGTTCACAGGAGCCACTGTCAGTTACAGGAAAGTATCAGTCACGTCATGATCGGTAGTACTATCAGTCAGTTACAGAACTCAATAGAACTCAATCAGTTACAGACCTCAAGAAAATCTCAATAATCTAAATATCAGTCCACTCCAGTTCATTTTTCGTTTCGGACCTCAATAGTATTCAGTATTCAATTCAGACCTCCGTAGTATTCCGTATTCAGTTCAGACCACAATAGTATTCAGTATTCAGTTCAGACCTCTACAATATATAGTCAGTTAATAGATTCGGTAGTATTTCCATCAGTTAATGGAACTAAGTGAATACTGTTCAGTTATGTTAAAAAGAACAAATAGTAACAGTTTACTCAAGCCTAGTACGAACTTGGAAATTAGTTCATTGTCTATTCAGATTAGAGTAGGATTCAGCATCGACTGAACCCAAGGATGGGGACTCACCTATCAGCAGAGGGTAAAGGTGTCAAGTGGACCGGACTGGGCCAACTCGGAACTGGCCTGTCTTATGTAATCGGGTTGAGGGCCGGGTCAGGGCCGGGTTGGGAGCTAAGTGGGCCGAGCTGAGCGAGGCCCAACATCAAAATATGAAAGCCAAACCTAACCCATCCCACTTAACTCAACCCGGTCAAACCCACCTAAATTTGGTCAAACTCGGTTAAAAAACCGGTCAAACCTGACCAAAAATATATAAAAAAAAATTTCTTTCAATATACATTACATATACCCACCTATATACATTATAAATACGTTAAATAATATATATACACTACATATATATAGTATATACTACATTAGAATTTAAAAAATATATACACATATACACAATTACACATATATACGCACCATCCAATATATATGTACTACTTTGAAGTTTTAAGTTTAAATAAAATATAATACAATATGTATACATTACAATCTATATGTATATATGTATATATGTATATATATATATATATATATACATATATATATTGTTATATACTAATTTATAAAATATATACACATGTATACACTAAACATACACATCTATACTATTTTATAAAACATATACACATGTATACGTTAAATATACACGTCTATAGAAGATATATATACAAATATACATACCATTTAATGTTTATATACTACTAATAATAAAATATACTACAATATATATACATTACAATATATATAGATATAGTTATATACTAATTTATAAAACATATATACATGTATACATTAAATATACACCTCTATAGAAGATATATACACAAATATATGCACCATTCAATGTTTATATACTACTACTAATAAAATATATTACAATATATAAACATTCTAACACATATAGATATAGTTATATACTAATTTATAAAACATATACACATGTATACGTTAATTATAGACGTTTGTAGAAAATATATACATGTGTATACGCACCATTTAATGTATATTTACTATTACTAATAAAATATACAACAATATATATATATTACAATATATATATATATATATATATATATAGATATAGTTATATACTAATTTATAAAACATATACACATGTATACGTTAAATATACACGTCTATAGAAGATATATAAACAAATATATGGACCATTCAATGTTTATATACTACTACTAATAAAATATACTGCAATATATATACATTACAATATATTTAGATATAGTTATATACTAATATATAAAATATATACACATGTATACGTTAAATATACACATCTATAGAAGATATATACACGTGTATATGCATCATTAAATGTATATATACTACTAATAATAAAATATACAATAATATATATACATTACAATATATATAGATATAGTTATATACTAATTTATAAAACATATACACTCGTATACGTTAAATATACATGTCTATAGAAGATATATACACAAAAATATGCACCATTCAATGCATATATCCTGAAAATAATAAAATATACAACAATATATATACATTACAATATATATAGATATAGTTATATACTAATTTACAAAACATATACACATGCATACGTTAAATATACATGTCTGTAGAAGATATATACAAAAATATACAAAACCATTCAATGTATATGTACTACTACTAATAAAATATACAACAATATAGATACATTACAATATATGTAGATATAGTTATATATAAATTTATAAAACATATACACATGTATATGTTAAATATACACGTCTATAGAAGATATATACACAAATATATGCACCATTCAATGATTATATACTACTATTAATAAAATATACTACAATATATATACATTACAATATATATAGATATAGTTTTATACCAATTTATAAAATATATACGCATGTATACGTTAAATATACGCGTCTATAGATGATAAATACACAAATATACTCACCATTCAATGTTTATATACTACTATTAACAAAATATACTACAATATATATACATTACAATATATATTAATATAGTTATATACTTATTTATAAAACATATACACATGTATACGTTAAATATACTTGTCTACAGAAGATATATACACAAATATACACACCATTCAATGTTTATATACTACTACTAATAAAATATACTACAATATATATACATTACAATATATATTGATATTGTTATATACTAATTTATAAAACATATACACATGTATTCGTTAGACATACACGTCTATAGAAGATATATACACAAATATATGCACCATTCAATGTTTATATACTACTACTAATAAAATATACTACAATATATATATACATTACAATATATATAGATATAGTTATATACTAATTTATCAAACATATACACATGTATATGTTAAATATACACTTCTGAAGAAGATATATACACGAATATACAAAACATATTCCACTTAATATAATAAATTAATAATATTTGGTAGTAAATTATTAATATATTAGAAAGTTTTTAATTTCAAGTAAAAAACATGAAATTCATTTA
Organism: Capsicum annuum; assembly: GCF_002878395.1. Lineage (NCBI taxonomy): Eukaryota > Viridiplantae > Streptophyta > Magnoliopsida > Solanales > Solanaceae > Capsicum > Capsicum annuum. The sequence continues at coordinate 206,024,734 of NC_061114.1, forward strand.
AAATTCTAAATCGTTAAATGAAAAAAATATAAAAAGGACTAAGGAGTGAATGAATTTGGGGAATTTTTTTGATTGCAAAATGATCCAAAATTTATAATTTACATTAATGAAAAATCTACAAATTACGCATCATTGTTTCCAACTCATTCATATTAATATTAACGGGAACTTGCATAGGATAGTCGAAGTCAACGGGGGTAAAACCATGCATTGGACTTGATTCTGCTGAGTTCTCCCGTGAAGACATAATTTCTTCAAGTTTCTGTAACACCCCGGAAATGGGTCCCGAGGCTTCACACGGTGCTTAAGGCTACAAGAAGCCCCAAGCTAACCCTTTGAGCCATTTCCATACCATTCAACACTTATTAGCAAGATTACCATAATTTGACCTCAAGATATTCTCTTACTAGCATAATTCATAATGAAAGAAATGCGGAAAGTAACAAAATACGACGTCACACGATAACATTCAACCATCTAGTCTAGTCTGACAAGACTCTAAGAAATCAACAAAACCAGAGAGCCATTGGGACATGCCCCAACTGACTCATACTCAAAACAAAATACTCTACTTAATGAAACAAACATCTGAATACCACGTCCTCGGATCATGAAGACTCACCACGACAGAAGATGTTGAACACCGTGCCAGGGAAATCATTGTCGAGCTTGGGACTGAGCATCTAAACCTACATTCTGAGACAATGTAGCCCATATCTGAAGATGTGGGTCAGTACCATGAAAATGGACCGAGCATATGGGGGTGTATGTAATTTAAAGATCAATATCATAAACATTTATAGAAGTCATGCATGAGGAAATGAAAGACTCACATAGCTCGAATGAAATCACCATAATCATAAGAGAGTGAAATATATTATAAAACATGTGAGTCATCATATAAATTCAATTTTTCAAAAATGATAGCTTTCACAACTCAACCTTCAAATCATTTCACCTTTCTTCACAAATATAAGGATACAGACACACACTGGGAGATCTTATAACCGACATAAACCATGTGAGCCACATGGAGTCCAACGTCTAACCCACATTGGGGAGAGCCACCCCATCCTTGCCATCGGAGTTAAACTATCAGTATCTAATCTAAACACTAGTGATGACTATATAAATTAGCCTCAGGCTCACATCCTATTGGGGTACATAGTTCTAGGAAAGTACCAAAACAGCTATACCTCCTGCTAGGTGCTAAAGACTACTCCCGGACTTAGCTCAGAAATTTAAATCACCCTCAGACTCACATTAAAGAAAATACACAGTAAATAATTCAACATTTTTCATTGGGAGCCAACATGCTACCCTTGTTATCATACATCAATAAAACGTGCGAATTTCCTTTATCATTTGGTTTCAAAAAAAATCAATTCCTCCATGACCAAAAATGTCAAATCTTCTTCATTATTCAATTCATTCAAATATCAAGGTATTTATAACACATAACTTCACAAAAATGATAATCTCAAATAGAGTTCCAAAAGCCCATATATCAATATAACCATATAACCTTTCAAAGTTTCAAGCTTTATATCATAAGCATAAAAATAAACACTTAAAAATCTGAAAATTCAGCTCTTTATACAACCATATCAACATTTACATGAAAACATCGTAAATCATAAATTCATATAATAAAATTCATGGTATACTTTATCAAAACATGTATCTTTGTGAAGAAAATAACTTTGGGCACAAGAATGAAAGAGTGTTCTTGTTGAAAAAAAAACCCCACATACCTCAAATATGAACTTCAGAATGACTTTCCGAACAACGAAGTGATTCTCACGAACTTTTGAGTTCCCCACGTAGCTCTTGCAACGAGGATTCCAAATATATAAAAATCTTAAAAAGGTGATGGATGAATCACGAACTACCTTGACTTCTCTATGGAACACCCTAACCTTGTACTTGGTATTTTTGGATGAAAGTATTGGTATGTTGGAGTTGAAGGGATTAAATCCCGTGTTATGGAATTTAACATTACATTTAAACCTTAACTGATTCGGATAGGACAGGTAAATATTGGCCAAGCGCGATCTAGCGGACAACGCCTGGCCTAAAGCAGTGGGATCCATCAGGTGGCCCTGGTTGATCGCCCGCTATAAGGCAGGCGACGCAGGCTATATTACCCCAGTTCAAAAATGTTAAGGCCCGAGATCTAGCGGGCGGCGACTGCAAATGGCCCACTCCCACATGGCCTTATGCTTGTCTAAAAATTCTAAAACATACGCAGAACATCCTACGATTTTTCCCCATCGCAACGCAACAAAAATCTTGGAAAACAAACGTCAAGAAGGTCATGAAATAATTCATCAAAGATTCAAGGCTCAAAATAAAACTAAGTGTGGAACAAAGAATAAACACTTAGCCAAATTTCTTGATGTTAAGCTCACTTAACTCATTTCGAAGGCCTTAACGACGCGGAAAATTTTTGGGGTCTTACATTATCTCTCCCTTGAGAACATTCGTCCCCAAATAACGCTAGACATGCCAAGATTAGATAGGAAATAGAACATACAATAGAAACCACTCATTAAACTCATCTCCAAATCATATCAAAATCCGGATACAACATAGAATGCATAAATTCAAGAAATTACAGCTGAACAGGGGGAATTTACATCTAAACTATTGCAATTTTATAAAAAATGCATGATTTACAAAAGAATGGTACCTTCGGCTTGATCGGAGCTTGCAGAAAATAGGTGTGGGTACTTGGATCACATATCTGCCTCAACTTCCCAAGTTGCACCCTTAATAGATTGGTTTCGCCACAACACCTTGACCAAGGGAACTTATTTGTTCCATAGTCTTTGGACACGAAAATCAAGGATCTCAATAGGAATCTTATCAAAAGAAAGATTTTCTAGAACTTTAGTACTCACAGAGGAATCCACTACCACGGAATCGCTAATATGCTTTTTAAGCATGGAGACTTGGAACACCGGATGAACAGAAGACAACGCAGAAGGCAACTCAACCTCATAATCTACCTTACCAATACGGCTAAGAATTCTATAAGGACTAACATAATGGGGACTAAGCTTCCCTTTCTTTCCGAATCTCTTCACCACTTTCATGGGTGAAATTTTCAGATACACCAAGTCACCAACTTCGAACTCAAGATCTCTTCTTCTAACATCCGCATACAACTTCTGATGACTCTGAGCTATTTTTAACCTTTCTTTAATCAACTTAACCTTTTCCATAGCCTCAAATACCGAATCTGGACTACTCATAGCCGCTTTACCCACCTCAAACCAATCTATGGGTGATCTAGACTTTTTTCCATACAAAGCCTCAAATGGAGCCATGCCAATACTAGAGTGGAAACTGTTCTTGTAAGCAAACTCTATCAATGGTAAGTGTTCATCCCAACTTCCTCTAAAGTCAAGAGCATATGCTCTCAACATATCTTCTAAGGACTGGATGGTCCTCTCAGCCTGACCATCTATCTGCGGATAGAAAGCAGAACTCAAAAGCACTTGGGTGCCAAGGCCTTTCTGAAAAGCTTTCTAAAACTATGAAGTGAACTAAGTACCCCTATCCAAAATGATAGACAAGGGAACTCCATGGAATCTGACTAACTCTCAGATGTACAATCTAGCATAGTCCTCAGCAGTATAAGAAGTATGCACAGGCAGGAAATATGTAGACTTAGTTAATCTATCAACCATAACCCAAATGGAATCATGATGGCATCGGGAAGGAGGCAAACCAGTCACAAAATCCATATTTATCTCCTCTTATTTCCAAGTGGGAATGCCAAACTCCTGCATCATGCCACTATGTCTTTGGTGCTCTACCTTAACCTGTTGGCACGTTGCATACTTGGTCACAAATGCCACAATATCTTTCCACATGCCACTCCACCAATAGATTTCCCATAAGTCGCGGTATATCTTAGTGGCACCAGGATAAATAGAATATCATGCCCTGTATGCTTCAGCCATAATTCTCTATCTTAGGTCATCAATATTCAGAATACACAATCTATCCTACAATCTCAAGACACCATCTCCCCCTTGGGAGAAAACCTCTACCTTTTGGTCCTTGAATGACTTCTTCAGTATGACCAAACCAGTATCTAAGTCTTGCTTCTCCTTCACTTCCAAAACCAAGGAGGATTCGGAACTACTCTGAACCTCTATACAACCTTCAGCAAAGTCAAACAACTTAACCCCTAGTCTAGCCAGACGATGCTCATCATGAGCCAAATCTTTCTTACCTTCTTCTACATACGCAACACTACCTATAGACACCCTGATAAGGGCATCTGCCATAATATTGGCCTTGCCCAGATGGGACAACACACTTATATCATAATTTTTTAACTGCTCTAACCACCTTCTCTACCTAAGATTAAACTCCATCTGGGTAAATACATGCTGCAGGCTCTTATGATCAGTGAAAACATCAACATGGACACCATACAAGTAGTGTCTCCAGATTTTCAGAGAAAACACAACAACAGCTAACTCGAGAACATGGGTGGGGTAATTTTTCTCATGGGGTTTCAATTGTCTAGAAGCATAAGCTATTAACTTACCCTTCTGTATCAATATACAACCCAACCCAACTCTAAAAGCATCACATATACCACAAAACCATCAATACCATCAGGCAAAGTCAAAACAGGGGCTGAAGTAAGTTGAGTCTTCAACTCCTGAAAACTCTTTTCACAAGAATCGGACCACAAGAACTTCACTTTCTTTTGGGTCAACCGGGTCATAGGAGACGCTATAGAGGAGAAAACTTTAACAAAACAGTGGTAATTGATAGCCAAACCCAAGAAACTTTAAATGTTAGTCAGAGAAATAGGTCTAGGTTAATTTTGAACAGCTTCGGTCTTTTGGGGATCAACTCTAATACCTTCAAAAGAAATGATGTGACCCAAAAAAGCAACCGACCTTAACTAAAACTCACACTTGCTGAATTTGGTAAATAATTGGTGGTTCTTAAGGGTTTGTAAGACAATTCGGAGGTGGTCTGAATTTTCATCCTCACTACGGAAGTACACTAGGATGTCATCTATAAACACTATAACAAACATATCCAGATATGATTTGAACACTCAATTCATGAGATCCGTGAAAGCTGCTGAGGCATTAGTTAACCCGAAAGACATAACAAGAAATTCAAAGTGACCATAGTGAGTTTGGAATATGGTCTTCGGGATGTCACACTCCCTAACTTTAAGTTAATGATAGCCAAAACAAAGGTCTATCTTTGAGAAATAACTTGCACGTTGCAATTGGTCAAACAAATCATCTATTCTCGAAAGGGGATACTTATTTTTGATGGTGACTTTATTCAACTAGCGATAGTCAATGCACATACGCAAAGAGCCATCTTTCTTTCTCACAAACAACACAGGAGCACCCCAAGGGGAAACACTGGGCCTTATGAAACCCTTATCTAATAGATCTTTAAGTTGTTCTTTCATCTCCTTAAGTTTTGCAGGTGCCATATAATAAGGAGGAATAGAAATAGGCTAGTTGTCGGGAAAAAGATCAATCTCGAATTCTATCTTTCTATCAGGAGGTACCCTTGGGATATTTCCCGAAACAACATCAGGAAACTCATTAACGATGATGACAGACTGGAGAGTTTAAGTCTCAGACTTAGTGTCCTTGACTTTAACCAAGTGATAAATGCATCCTTTGGAAATAATGTTTCTAGCTTTAAGATATAAGATAAAATGACTCTTGGGAGATGCAGAACTCCCAGACCACTCAAACATAGATTCACCAGGGAACTGAAACTTGATCACTCGGGTACGACAATCTACGGAGGCATAGAAAGAATAGAGCCAGTCCATACCCAGAATAACATCAAAGTCCACCATGTCTAACTCAATCAGATCAGCCAAGATGACTCTATGAAGAACAGTAACAGGACACTTTTTATAAATTGTTTGGGCAACAATCCACTCACCCATTGGGGTAGAAACTAAGATAGGCTCAGAAATACTCTCGAGATTCATTTAAAAATTCATAGCAATTAGAGGTGCAATATATGAAAGACAGGATTCAGGATCCAAACAAGCTTAAACATCAAACTAAAATATACGAAGCATACCAGTAACAACATTGGGAGAGTTCTCTTGTTCCTGGCGAGATGGTAAATCATAGAATCTATTCTGGCACTGACCGCCAGCAGTGCTAAAAGAGGCGCCCTAAGCTGGAGCTGGACGAGTCACTGGAACTGGAGCACTAGCAGTCTGAGTCTGAGTTTGAGGGCGAGTATCACGACGCCCTTGCCTGCCCTGTGGAAAATACCTAAATTTGTGACCCATGTCACCACACGCGAAACAACCCCTCTACTTACCCTAACACTCCCCCGAATGGGTCCTACCATACTTAGGACATGCAGGATAATTTGTCTTACTGTCGATACTGTACTGGGATCTGGATGAATACAACCTACTACCTAGCTCCTACCTACCTCTAGGTATAGAAACACTAGCAAATGACGGTGTTGGTATAGATAAACGGTCCTGAAAATGAGAGCGATTCCCTTCCTGTGATCTAGTCTGACCCTGTCTATGCTGCTCGAATCTAGCTTTCTTATTCCCTCTCATTTTATCCCTCTCCTTAATCTTGTCTGCCTCAATCTATTGGGCATGAGTCATTAGTGTGGAAAGATTCATATCACTATTCAATATAGTAGACCTACACTCCTTAACCACATAGCTAGACACTTCTGTCACAAACTTACTCATACTGGCCCGATTATCAGATACTAAGTTAGGAGCATATTTGGCCAACTGATTAAACTTCAGATAGTACTCTCTAACAGTAATAGAGCCCTGTAAAAAGTTCATAAACTCTTCTACCTTCGCCTCTCTTATCTCTAGAGGGAAAAACTTATCCAGGAATACAGCCTGGAACTCTTGCCAAGTCATAGAGGTGGCACCCTTACCTCTACCTTTCCTCCAACTAACAACCCAGTCATAAGTAAGGTCTTTCAACCGATATGCTGCCAACTCCACACTATGCTCCTCAGATACGTGCATCACCTGAGTAATCTTTCGTACCCCCTCTAAAAACAACTATGGATCCTTATCAGACTTGGACCCATAAAATTCTGGCGGATTCATCTACATAAAGTCATGAATCCTGGCAGTAGTTGAATTACCTCCTTACTGTTGCGACACAGGTGTCAGATTAGCCTAAACACTTGCAGTAAAAGCTTGGGCGAACGCCTGAAAAGCTGCCCAAAATTTAGCATGGGACACAGTCTCATTTAGTGGGTCAGCAGGCAAAGGTTGCTGACCATCATTATTTCTTTTAGTTCAATGTGGAGGCATTTTTCTGAAAGACGAGAGCACAAATTAATAGTAGAGAGAGATACTTTAAGCATGATAGACTTCAGAAAGAAAGAATCACACTTTTTCCTAAAATGTCTCATAGCCTCTTGCTCATAGATGTGGCGCGCTACACACCGATGATCAATCTACTTAAAGCAGCTTATCAGACTCCCTAGGACTCCTTAAACCTTAGGCTCTGATACAAATTTTGTAATGCCCTAGAAATAGGTCCCGAGGTGTCACACGGTGCTTAAGGCTACAAGTATCCTTAAGCTAACCATTTGGGCCATATCCATACCATTCAACACTTATTAGAAGGATTACCATAATTAGACCTTAAGATATTCTCATACTAGCATAATTCATAATGAAAGAAATACAGAATGTAACAAAATACGATGTCACAGGATAACACTCACCCATCTAATCTTGTCTGACAAGCCTCTAAGAAATCAACAAAACCAGAGAGCCATTGGGACATGCCCCAACTGACTGATGATCAGTATCAAAATACTCTACTCAATGAAACAAATATCTGAATACCATATCCTCGGATCATGAGGACCTACCACAACAGAAGATGTAGACCAACGTGCCTGGGAAATCATTATCGAGCCTGGGACTAAGCACCTGAACCTACATTCTGAGATAATGTAGCCCACATTCGAAGATGTAGGTTAGTACCATGGAAATGGACCGATCATATGGGGGTGTATGCAATTTAAAGATCAATATCATAAACATTTATAGAAGACATGTATGATGAAATAAAAGACTCACATAGCTCGAATGAAATCACCATAATCATAAGAGAGTGAAATATATAATAAAACATGTGAGTCATCATATACATTCT